>NC_084971.1:36980042-36997542 GCF_963691925.1 Scomber scombrus
GTTTGAGGTACTTGTACTTTACTGTAGTACAGTTTGAGGTACTTGTACTTTACTGTAGTACAGTTTGAGGTACTTGTACTTTACTGTAGTACAGTTAGAGGTAATAGTACTTTACTGTAGTACAGTTAGAGGTACTAGTACTTTACTGTAGTACAGTTAGAGGTACTAGTACTTTACTGTAGTACAGTTAGAGGTACTAGTACTTTACTGTAGTACAGTTTGAGGTACTTGTACTTTACTGTAGTACAGTTTGAGGTACTTGTACTTTACTGTAGTACAGTTTGAGGTACTTGTACTTTACTGTAGTACAGTTAGAGGTAATAGTACTTTACTGTAGTACAGTTAGAGGTACTAGTACTTTACTGTAGTACAGTTAGAGGTACTAGTACTTTACTGTAGTACAGTTAGAGGTACTAGTACTTTACTGTAGTACAGTTAGAGGTACTAGTACTTTACTGTAGTACAGTTAGAGGTACTAGTACTTTACTGTAGTACAGTTTGAGGTACTTGTACTTTACTGTAGTACAGTTTGAGGTACTTGTACTTTACTGTAGTACAGTTTGAGGTACTTGTACTTTACTGTAGTACAGTTAGAGGTAATAGTACTTTACTGTAGTACAGTTAGAGGTACTAGTACTTTACTGTAGTACAGTTAGAGGTACTAGTACTTTACTGTAGTACAGTTAGAGGTACTAGTACTTTACTGTAGTACAGTTAGAGGTACTAGTACTTTACTGTAGTACAGTTTGAGGTACTTGTACTTTACTGTAGTACAGTTTGAGGTACTTGTACTTTACTGTAGTACAGTTTGAGGTACTTGTACTTTACTGTAGTACAGTTAGAGGTACTAGTACTCTACTGTAGTACAGTTAGAGGTACTAGTACTTTACTGTAGTACAGTTTGAGGTAATTGTACTTTACTGTAGTACAGTTTGAGGTACTTGTACATTACTGTAGTACAGTTTGAGGTACTAGTACTTTACTGTAGTACAGTTTGAGGTACTTGTACTTTACTGCAGTACAGTTATAGGTACTTGTACTTTACTGTAGTACAGTTTGAGGTACTTGTACTTTACTGTAGTACAGTTTGAGGTACTTGTACTTTACTGTAGTACAGTTTGAGGTACTTGTACTTTACTGTAGTACAGTTAGAGGTACTTGTACTTTACTGTAGTACAGTTAGAGGTACTAGTACTTTACTGTAGTACAGTTAGAGGTACTAGTACTTTACTGTAGTACAGTTAGAGGTACTTGTACTTTACTGTAGTACAGTTTGAGGTACTTGTACTTTACTGTAGTACAGTTAGAGGTACTAGTACTTTACTGTAGTACAGTTAGAGGTACTAGTACTTTACTGTAGTACAGTTAGAGGTACTAGTACTTTACTGTAGTACAGTTTGAGGTAATTGTACTTTACTGTAGTACAGTTTGAGGTACTTGTACATTACTGTAGTACAGTTTGAGGTACTTGTACTTTACTGTAGTACAGTTATAGGTACTTGTACTTTACTGTAGTACAGTTTGAGGTACTTGTACTTTACTGTAGTACAGTTTGAGGTACTTGTACTTTACTGTAGTACAGTTTGAGGTACTTGTACTTTACTGTAGTACAGTTAGAGGTAATAGTACTTTACTGTAGTACAGTTAGAGGTACTAGTACTTTACTGTAGTACAGTTAGAGGTACTAGTACTTTACTGTAGTACAGTTAGAGGTACTAGTACTTTACTGTAGTACAGTTTGAGGTAATTGTACTTTACTGTAGTACAGTTAGAGGTACTAGTACTTTACTGTAGTACAGTTTGAGGTACTTGTACATTACTGTAGTACAGTTTGAGGTACTTGTACGTTACTGTAGTACAGTTTGAGGTACTTGTACTTTACTGCAGTACAGTTATAGGTACTTGTACTTTACTGTAGTACAGTTTGAGGTACTTGTACTTTACTGTAGTACAGTTTGAGGTACTTGTACTTTACTGTAGTACAGTTTGAGGTACTTGTACTTTACTGTAGTACAGTTAGAGGTAATAGTACTTTACTGTAGTACAGTTAGAGGTACTAGTACTTTACTGTAGTACAGTTAGAGGTACTAGTACTTTACTGTAGTACAGTTAGAGGTACTAGTACTTTACTGTAGTACAGTTTGAGGTAATTGTACTTTACTGTAGTACAGTTTGAGGTACTTGTACATTACTGTAGTACAGTTTGAGGTACTTGTACGTTACTGTAGTACAGTTTGAGGTACTTGTACTTTACTGCAGTACAGTTATAGGTACTTGTACTTTACTGTAGTACAGTTTGAGGTACTTGTACTTTACTGTAGTACAGTTTGAGGTACTTGTACTTTACTGTAGTACAGTTAGAGGTACTAGTACTTTACTGTAGTACAGTTAGAGGTACTAGTACTTTACTGTAGTACAGTTAGAGGTACTAGTACTTTACTGTAGTACAGTTAGAGGTACTTGTACTTTACTGTAGTACAGTTTGAGGTACTTGTACTTTACTGTAGTACAGTTTGAGGTACTTGTACTTTACTGTAGTACAGTTTGAGGTACTTGTACTTTACTGTAGTACAGTTAGAGGTAATAGTACTTTACTGTAGTACAGTTAGAGGTACTAGTACTCTACTGTAGTACAGTTAGAGGTACTAGTACTTTACTGTAGTACAGTTAGAGGTACTAGTACTTTACTGTAGTACAGTTAGAGGTACTAGTACTTTACTGTAGTACAGTTTGAGGTACTTGTACTTTACTGTAGTACAGTTTGAGGTACTTGTACTTTACTGTAGTACAGTTTGAGGTACTTGTACTTTACTGTAGTACAGTTAGAGGTAATAGTACTTTACTGTAGTACAGTTAGAGGTACTAGTACTTTACTGTAGTACAGTTAGAGGTACTAGTACTTTACTGTAGTACAGTTAGAGGTACTAGTACTTTACTGTAGTACAGTTAGAGGTACTAGTACTTTACTGTAGTACAGTTAGAGGTACTAGTACTTTACTGTAGTACAGTTTGAGGTACTTGTACTTTACTGTAGTACAGTTTGAGGTACTTGTACTTTACTGTAGTACAGTTTGAGGTACTTGTACTTTACTGTAGTACAGTTAGAGGTAATAGTACTTTACTGTAGTACAGTTAGAGGTACTAGTACTTTACTGTAGTACAGTTAGAGGTACTAGTACTTTACTGTAGTACAGTTAGAGGTACTAGTACTTTACTGTAGTACAGTTAGAGGTACTAGTACTTTACTGTAGTACAGTTTGAGGTACTTGTACTTTACTGTAGTACAGTTTGAGGTACTTGTACTTTACTGTAGTACAGTTTGAGGTACTTGTACTTTACTGTAGTACAGTTAGAGGTACTAGTACTCTACTGTAGTACAGTTAGAGGTACTAGTACTTTACTGTAGTACAGTTTGAGGTAATTGTACTTTACTGTAGTACAGTTTGAGGTACTTGTACATTACTGTAGTACAGTTTGAGGTACTAGTACTTTACTGTAGTACAGTTTGAGGTACTTGTACTTTACTGCAGTACAGTTATAGGTACTTGTACTTTACTGTAGTACAGTTTGAGGTACTTGTACTTTACTGTAGTACAGTTTGAGGTACTTGTACTTTACTGTAGTACAGTTTGAGGTACTTGTACTTTACTGTAGTACAGTTAGAGGTACTTGTACTTTACTGTAGTACAGTTAGAGGTACTAGTACTTTACTGTAGTACAGTTAGAGGTACTAGTACTTTACTGTAGTACAGTTAGAGGTACTTGTACTTTACTGTAGTACAGTTTGAGGTACTTGTACTTTACTGTAGTACAGTTAGAGGTACTAGTACTTTACTGTAGTACAGTTAGAGGTACTAGTACTTTACTGTAGTACAGTTAGAGGTACTAGTACTTTACTGTAGTACAGTTTGAGGTAATTGTACTTTACTGTAGTACAGTTTGAGGTACTTGTACATTACTGTAGTACAGTTTGAGGTACTTGTACTTTACTGTAGTACAGTTATAGGTACTTGTACTTTACTGTAGTACAGTTTGAGGTACTTGTACTTTACTGTAGTACAGTTAGAGGTAATAGTACTTTACTGTAGTACAGTTTGAGGTACTTGTACTTTACTGTAGTACAGTTTGAGGTACTTGTACTTTACTGTAGTACAGTTTGAGGTACTTGTACTTTACTGTAGTACAGTTAGAGGTAATAGTACTTTACTGTAGTACAGTTAGAGGTACTAGTACTTTACTGTAGTACAGTTAGAGGTACTAGTACTTTACTGTAGTACAGTTAGAGGTACTAGTACTTTACTGTAGTACAGTTTGAGGTAATTGTACTTTACTGTAGTACAGTTAGAGGTACTAGTACTTTACTGTAGTACAGTTTGAGGTACTTGTACATTACTGTAGTACAGTTTGAGGTACTTGTACGTTACTGTAGTACAGTTTGAGGTACTTGTACTTTACTGCAGTACAGTTATAGGTACTTGTACTTTACTGTAGTACAGTTTGAGGTACTTGTACTTTACTGTAGTACAGTTTGAGGTACTTGTACTTTACTGTAGTACAGTTTGAGGTACTTGTACTTTACTGTAGTACAGTTAGAGGTAATAGTACTTTACTGTAGTACAGTTAGAGGTACTAGTACTTTACTGTAGTACAGTTAGAGGTACTAGTACTTTACTGTAGTACAGTTAGAGGTACTAGTACTTTACTGTAGTACAGTTTGAGGTAATTGTACTTTACTGTAGTACAGTTTGAGGTACTTGTACATTACTGTAGTACAGTTTGAGGTACTTGTACGTTACTGTAGTACAGTTTGAGGTACTTGTACTTTACTGCAGTACAGTTATAGGTACTTGTACTTTACTGTAGTACAGTTTGAGGTACTTGTACTTTACTGTAGTACAGTTTGAGGTACTTGTACTTTACTGTAGTACAGTTAGAGGTACTAGTACTTTACTGTAGTACAGTTAGAGGTACTAGTACTTTACTGTAGTACAGTTAGAGGTACTAGTACTTTACTGTAGTACAGTTAGAGGTACTTGTACTTTACTGTAGTACAGTTAGAGGTACTAGTACTTTACTGTAGTACAGTTAGAGGTACTAGTACTTTACTGTAGTACAGTTAGAGGTACTAGTACTTTACTGTAGTAAAGTTAGAGGTAATTGTACTTTACTGTAGTACAGTTTGAGGTACTTGTACTTTACTGTAGTACAGTTAGAGGTACTTGTACTTTACTGTAGTACAGTTAGAGGTACTTGTACTTTACTGTAGTACAGTTAGAGGTACTAGTACTTTACTGTAGTACAGTTTGTGGTACTTGTACTTTACTGTAGTACAGTTTGAGGTAGTTGTACTTTACTGTAGTACAGTTAGAGGTACTAGTACTTTACTGTAGTACAGTTTGTGGTACTTGTACTTTACTGTAGTACAGTTTGAGGTACTTGTACTTTACTGTAGTACAGTTAGAGGTACTTGTACTTTACTGTAGTACAGTTATAGGTACTTGTACTTTACTGTAGTACAGTTTGAGGTACTTGTACTTTACTGTAGTACAGTTTGAGGTACTTGTACTTTACTGTAGTACAGTTAGAGGTACTAGTACTTTACTGTAGTACAGTTAGAGGTACTAGTACTTTACTGTAGTACAGTTAGAGGTACTAGTACTTTACTGTAGTACAGTTAGAGGTACTAGTACTTTACTGTAGTACAGTTTGAGGTAATTGTACTTTACTGTAGTACAGTTTGAGGTACTTGTACATTACTGTAGTACAGTTTGAGGTACTTGTACGTTACTGTAGTACAGTTTGAGGTACTTGTACTTTACTGCAGTACAGTTATAGGTACTTGTACTTTACTGTAGTACAGTTTGAGGTACTTGTACTTTACTGTAGTACAGTTTGAGGTACTTGTACTTTACTGTAGTACAGTTAGAGGTACTAGTACTTTACTGTAGTACAGTTAGAGGTACTAGTACTTTACTGTAGTACAGTTTGAGGTAATTGTACTTTACTGTAGTACAGTTTGAGGTACTTGTACATTACTGTAGTACAGTTTGAGGTACTTGTACGTTACTGTAGTACAGTTTGAGGTACTTGTACTTTACTGCAGTACAGTTATAGGTACTTGTACTTTACTGTAGTACAGTTTGAGGTACTTGTACTTTACTGTAGTACAGTTTGAGGTACTTGTACTTTACTGTAGTACAGTTAGAGGTACTAGTACTTTACTGTAGTACAGTTAGAGGTACTAGTACTTTACTGTAGTACAGTTAGAGGTACTAGTACTTTACTGTAGTACAGTTAGAGGTACTAGTACTTTACTGTAGTACAGTTAGAGGTACTAGTACTTTACTGTAGTAAAGTTAGAGGTAATTGTACTTTACTGTAGTACAGTTTGAGGTACTTGTACTTTACTGTAGTACAGTTTGAGGTAATTGTACTTTACTGTAGTACAGTTAGAGGTACTTGTACGTTACTGTAGTACAGTTAGAGGTAGTTGTACTTTACTGTAGTACAGTTAGAGGTACTTGTACGTTACTGTAGTACAGTTAGAGGTACTTGTACGTTACTGTAGTACAGTTAGAGGTAGTTGTACTTTATTGTAGTACACAGAGCGGGTCTGAGTCACATGATGATGATCCACAAAGTCACTCTGCTCATTTCAGAGAGAAGCTCATTGATGATGTCATAGTCATGTTGAACTACACATCTGATTGGATTATAAACTGATTTTAATCTACATCATTTATTCTTTATTCAGATTGATGTTCTGCAGTTTGTCACAGATCAGCTCTGAAGTCCAACTCCTCCCATCTGAGAGCTGAAAGGAAGCTACGCTGCACAGCTGTTCCAGGACTGAAGTCCAACTCCTCCCATCTGAGAGCTGGAAGGAAGCTAAGCCTGCTGCTCTTCATACTGGATGATGGAGTGAGTCTCTAAACACTCATTCATCTCCTCTGTTCTTTCTTCTTCTCTCATCAGATGCTGACGATCTCTGTCAGAGTGAGTGAACATCCAGGAGTGTTGAGAGAGCATCAGCTGGATGTTATATTATTACATACAGAACTATTCTCTGATTGGCTCAGAGCTGTCTAAGCAGAGCAACATTACATATTATTAAGGAAGCATTACTAATGTATGTGGAGCTGGTTTATGTTTACGTAGCTGAAAACAGTCTGCATCCACAAGGCGGAGCCAGAGATCTGTTCATCACTCTGACTGTAAAACACTCAAATCATAAAAACATGAATATTCTGATGTTAACCCTTCACAGTACATGTAATACTACAGTCTGAGGTACTAGTACTTTACTGTAGTACAGTTTGAGGTACTTGTACTTCACTGTAGTACAATTTGAAGTACTAGTACTTTACTACAGTACAGTTTGAGGTACTTGTACTTTACTATAGTACAGTTAGAGGTACTAGTACTTTACTACAGTACAGTCTGAGGTACTAGTACTTTACTGTAGTACAGTTTGAGGTACTTGTACTTTACTGTAGTACAGTTTGAGGTACTAGTACTTTATTGTAGTACAGTTTGAGGTACTTGTACATTACTGTAGTACAGTTTGAGGTACTTGTACTTTACTGTAGTACAGTTAGAGGTACTTGTACTTTACTGTAGTACAGTTTGAGGTACTAGTACTTTACTGTAGTACAGTTTGAGGTACTTGTACTTTACTGTAGTACAGTTTGAGGTACTTGTACTTTACTGTAGTACAGTTTGAGGTACTTGTACATTACTGTAGTACAGTTTGAGGTACTAGTACTTTACTGTAGTACAGTTTGAGGTACTTGTACTTTACTGTAGTACAGTTTGAGGTACTTGTACTTTACTGCAGTACAGTTTGAGGTAATTGTACTTTACTGTAGTACAGTTTGAGGTACTAGTACTTTACTGTAGTACAGTTTGAAGTATTAATAAACGTTGAATCCTTCAGTTCAACACCTGGACCTACCTGCAGGGTTTATGACGTCACAGCTAGTCTGGAGCCAATCAGGGTTCAGTATTCAGCTGACATCAGTGTGACGTTCACAGAGAAACAGATTCTTCTTTTATAAAAACATTTAAGATAAAATGTTAATTTAATTTTAATGTATTTAATGTTAATTTTAATGTAAGGTTAAATATTATAAACATCAAACTGTTGAAGGTGAGACTCTTTTTTAAAGTTATTTTTTATTTGTTTGTATTTAATTATTTTAATTCTGTGTTTTTGTTTGATTTTGACTTTATGTGGGAATAATGTATTTTAATTCAGCCCGTTAGATTCTCTTCAGCTCCTCCTGAATTATTTTATTATTTTAAACTCACTCATTTAAATCTGATCATTTTCATTTTAAATGATTTGGATCTTTCCTCGGTTCGGTGTTTCACTCCTTCAGCTCTCATGTTTCCGAGCTTCAGTCGGTCCGTGAACTTCTCAGCAGCGGTGAGTGGGCACGTGCTGATCAGCTCATTAAACTCACCTGTCCGAATAACGGCGGCGCGTGCTGCAGCGTCCGAGCGTCAAACCAGAGACAGTGAACCGGAGACAGTTACCGGAGCCGGTGAACCGGAGCGGCGGGATGCAGAAAGGTCTGAAGAAGTATTTCGTGAACATGGACGAGTTCCTGTCCAGCCTCGGCCTGTACCGGAAGATGGTGGCACGGGACGCGTCCAGTCTGTTCAGAGCCGTGTCCGAGCAGGTGAGTACGGGACACAGCGGGTCAGAGCTGGGGTCACCTGAGGTCAGAGCTGGGGTCACCTGAGGTCAGAGCTGGGGTCACCTGAGGTCAGAGCTGGGGTCACCTGGGGTCACCTGAGCTCAGAGCTGGGATCACCTGAGGTCAGAGCTGGGGTCACCTGAGTTCAGAGCTGGGGTCACCTGAGGTCAGACCTGGGGTCAGAGCTGGGGTCACCTGAGGTCAGACCTGGGGTCAGAGCTTGGGTCACCTGAGGTCAGACCTGGGGTCAGAGCTGGGGTCGCCTGAGGTCATCCAATTAAACCAATTAAATTTCATGAGTTCAGTCATCAGTTGCCATGGTAACACAACTCCAAACTTTATTGAACTGTGAAATTCTTCATGAATCCTAAAATGTGCTGATTGATAAATCAGTACACACACACACACACATACACACACACACATATACACACACACACACACATACACACATATACACACATACACACATACACACACACATACACACACACATACACACACACACACATTCACATTCACACTTACACACATACACACACATACACACACATACACACACACACATTCACATTCACACATACACACACATTCATACACACACATACACACACACACACACAGACATACACACACATACACACATATACACATACACACATACACACACACACATACACACATTCTCACACACATATACACACATATACACACACATACACACACACATATACACACACACATACACACACACACACATATACAAACATATACACACACACACATACACACACACATTCACACACACACATATACACACACATTCACACCCACATATA
This sequence comes from Scomber scombrus, assembly GCF_963691925.1. NCBI lineage: Eukaryota > Metazoa > Chordata > Actinopteri > Scombriformes > Scombridae > Scomber > Scomber scombrus. The sequence continues at coordinate 36,989,584 of NC_084971.1, forward strand.
CACACACATACACACACACACACACAGACATACACACACATACACACATATACACATACACACATACACACACACATACACACATTCTCACACACATATACACACACATACACACACACACATATACACACACACATACACACATATACAAACATATACACACACACACATTCACACACACACATATACACACACATACACACACACACATATACACACACACATATACACACACATTCACACACACACACATATACAAACATATACACACACACACATACACACACACATTCACACACACACATATACACACACACATATACACACACATACACATATATATGTACACAAATACACTAGATGTATGTATATTATTTTGTGTATATATATTAATGTGTGCGTGTATGTGTGTGTGTGTATATTCATGTGTGTGTATATTAATGTGTGTGTGTATATTAATGTGTGTGCATATTAATGTGTGTGTGTGTATTAATGTGTGTGTATATTAATGTGTGTTTGTGTGTGTGTGTGTATATTAATGTGTGTGTATATTAATGTGTGTGTGTGTGTATATTAATGTGTGTGTGTGTGTATATTAATGTGTGTGTGTATATTAATGTGTGTGTGTATATTAATGTGTGTGTGTGTATGTGTGTATATTAATGTGTGTGTGTATGTGTGTGTGTATATGTGTGTGTGTATGTATGTGTGTGTATATATGTGTGTGTGTGTGTGTATATGTGTGTATGTATATATTAATGTGTGTGTATATGTGTGTGTGTGTATGTGTGTGTATATTAATGTGTGTATATATGTGTGTGTGTGTGTATGTATATATTAATGTGTGTGTATATTAATGTGTATATTAATGTGTGTGTATATTAATGTGTGTGTATATTAATGTGTGTATATGTGTGTGTGTGTTTGTGTATATGTGTGTATGTATATATTAATGTGTGTGTATATTAATGTGTGTGTATATTAATGTGTGTATATGTGTGTGTGTGTTTGTGTATATGTGTGTATGTATATATTAATGTGTGTGTATATTAATGTGTGTGTATATTAATGTGTGTGTGTGTATGTGTGTATATTAATGTGTGTGTGTATGTATGTGTGTGTATATTAATGTGTGTATATATGTGTGTGTGTATGTATATATTAATGTGTGTGTATATTAATGTGTATATTAATGTGTGTGTATATTAATGTGTGTGTATATGTGTGTGTGTGTATGTGTGTGTATATTAATGTGTATATTAATGTGTGTGTATATTAATGTGTGTATATGTGTGTAGTTGTATTACTCTCAGAACTACCATCAGAAGATTCGTCAGGAATGTGCAAACTTCATGAGAGCAAACACCTGCATCTTTGAGCCGGTGAGTTTATTATTATACTAATTAATATATATATATATACAGAATATATTAACATGTTTATTAATATATATATATATATATATATATATACAGAATATATTAACATGTTTATTAATATACAGAATATATTAACATGTTTATTAATATTAACATGTTTATTAATATACAGTATATATTAACATCCCAGCTTCTGGTTAAGATGGCCATGGATGTGACTGGAAGCTTTTGGTTAGGATGGCCATGGATGTGAATGGAAGCCTCTGGTTAGGATGGCCATGGATGTGACTGGAAGCCTCTGGTTAGGATGGCCATGGATGTGACTGGAAGCCTCTGGTTAGGATGGCCATGGATGTGACTGGAAGCCTCTGGTTAGGATGGCCATGGATGTGACTGGAAGCTTTTGGTTAGGATGGCCATGGATGTGAATGGAAGCCTCTGGTTAGGATGGCCATGGATGTGACTGGAAGCCTCTGGTTAGGATGGCCATGGATGTGACTGGAAGCTTTTGGTTATATATATATATATATATATATATATATATATACACAGTATGTATTAACATGTTTATTAATATACAGCATATATTAACATGTTTATTAATATTAACATGTTTATTAATATACAGTATATATTAATATCCCAGCATCTGGTTTGGATGGCCATGGATGTGACTGGAAGCTTTTGGTTAGGATGGCCATGGATGTGACTGGAAGCTTCTAGTTAGATTGGCCATGGATGTGACTGGAAGCCTCTGGTTAGGATGGCCATGGATGTGACTGGAAGCCTCTGGTTAGGATGGCCATGGATGTGACTGGAAGCTTTTGGTTAGGATGGCCATGGATGTGACTGGAAGCTTCTAGTTAGGATGGCCATGGATTTGACTGGAAGCTTTTGGTTAGGATGGCCATGGATGTGACTGGAAGCCTCTGGTTAGGATGGCCATGGATTTGACTGGAAGCTTTTGGTTAGGATGGCCATGGATGTGACTGGAAGCTTTTGGTTAGGATGGCCATGGATGTGACTGGAAGCTTCTGGTTAGGATGGCCATGGATGTGACTGGAAGTTTTGGTTAGGATGGCCATGGATGTGACTGGAAGCTTCTGGTTAGGATGGCCATGGATGTGACTGGAAGCCTCTGGTTAGGATGGCCATGGATGTGACTGGTTAGGATGGCCATGGATGTGACTGGTTAGGATGGCCATGGATGTGACTGGTTAGGATGGCCATGGATGTGACTGGAAGCTTCTGGTTAGGATGGCCATGGATGTGACTGGAAGCCTCTGGTTAGGATGGCCATGGATGTGACTGGAAGCTTTTGGTTAGGATGGCCATGGATGTGAATGGAAGCCTCTGGTTAGGATGGCCATGGATGTGACTGGAAGCTTTTGGTTAGGATGGCCATGGATGTGAATGGAAGCCTCTGGTTAGGATGGCCATGGATGTGACTGGAAGCCTCTGGTTAGGATGGCCATGGATGTGACTGGAAGCCTCTGGTTAGGATGGCCATGGATGTGACTGGAAGCTTTTGGTTAGGATGGCCATGGATGTGAATGGAAGCCTCTGGTTAGGATGGCCATGGATGTGACTGGAAGCCTCTGGTTAGGATGGCCATGGATGTGACTGGAAGCCTCTGGTTAGGATGGCCATGGATGTGACTGGAAGCTTTTGGTTATATATATATATATATATATACACAGTATGTATTAACATGTTTATTAATATACAGCATATATTAACATGTTTATTAATATTAACATGTTTATTAATATACAGTATATATTAATATCCCAGCATCTGGTTGGGATGGCCATGGATGTGACTGGAAGCTTTTGGTTAGGATGGCCATGGATGTGACTGGAAGCTTCTAGTTAGATTGGCCATGGATGTGACTGGAAGCCTCTGGTTAGGATGGCCATGGATGTGACTGGAAGCTTCTGGTTAGGATGGCCATGGATGTGACTGGAAGCTTCTGGTTAGGATGGCCATGGATGTGACTGGAAGCCTCTGGTTAGGATGGCCATGGATGTGACTGGTTAGGATGGCCATGGATGTGACTGGTTAGGATGGCCATGGATGTGACTGGTTAGGATGGCCATGGATGTGACTGGTTAGGATGGCCATGGATGTGACTGGTTAGGATGGCCATGGATGTGACTGGTTAGGATGGCCATGGATGTGACTGGTTAGGATGGCCATGGATGTGACTGGTTAGGATGGCCATGGATGTGACTGGAAGCTTCTGGTTAGGATGGCCATGGATGTGACTGGAAGCTTCTGGTTAGGATGGCCATGGATGTGACTGGAAGCTTCTGGTTAGGATGGCCATGGATGTGACTGGTTGGGATGGCCATGGATGTGACTGGTTAGGATGGCCATGGATGTGACTGGTTAGGATGGCCATGGATAACAGTGTATTTGTGTGTTTGTGTCTTTCAGTTCGTTGAAGGGTCGTTTGAGAAATATTTGGAGCGTTTGGAGGATCCCAAGGTGAGTGTGTGTAACTGAGTGTGTAACTGTGTGTGTGTTACTGTGTGTAACTGTGTGTGTGTTACTGTGTGTTACTGTGTAACTGTGTGTGTGTTACTGTGTGTGTAACTGTGTGTGTGTTACTGTGTGTAACTGTGTGTGTGTTACTGTGTGTAACTGTGTGTGTGTTACTGTGTGTTACTGTGTGTTACTGTGTGTTACTGTGTGTTACTGTGTAACTGTGTGTGTTACTGTGTAACTGTGTGTGTTACTGTGTAACTGTGTGTGTTACTGTGTAACTGTGTGTGTTACTGTGTGTTACTGTGTGTTACTGTGTAACTGTGTGTGTTACTGTGTAACTGTGTGTGTTACTGTGTAACTGTGTGTGTTACTGTGTGTAACTGTGTGTGTGTGTAACTGTGTAACTATGTGTTACTGTGTGTAACTGTGTGTAACTGTGTGTTACTGTGTTTAACTGTGTGTGTGTTACTGTGTGTAACTGTGTGTGTGTGTAACTGTGTAACTATGTGTTACTGTGTGTAACTGTTGTGTAACTGTGTGTGTGTTACTGTGTGTTACTGTGTGTAACTGTGTGTTCTGTGTGTTAACTGTGTAACTATGTGTTACTGTGTGTTACTGTGGGTAACTGTGTGTGTGTTACTGTGTGTACTGTGTGTAACTGTGTGTAACTGTGTGTTACTGTGTGTTACTGTAACTGTGTGTGTTACTGTTGTAACTGTGTGTGTGTTACTGTGTGTAACTGTGTGTAACTGTGTGTTACTGTGTGTTACTGTGTGTAACTGTGTTACTGTGTTGTTACTGTGTGTTAACTGTGTTGGTAACTGTGTGTGTTACTGTGTTAACTGTGTGTAACTGTGTGTAACTGTGTTACTGTGTGTTACTGTGTGTAACTGTGTTACTGTGTGTTACTGTGTGTAACTGTGGTGTGTGTTACTGAGTGTGTAACTGTGTGTGTGTACTGAGTGTGTAACTGTGTGTGTGTTACTGAGTGTGTAACTGTGTGTGTGTAACTGTGTGTTAACTGTTACTGTGTGTGTTACTGTGTGTGTTACTGTGTGTAACTGTGTGTAACTGTGTGTGTAACTGTGTGTAACTGTGTGTTACTTGTGTAACTAGTGTGTTACTGTGTGTTACTGTGTAACTGTGTGTTGCTGTGTGTAACTGTGTGTTACTGTGTGTTACTGTGTGTAACTGTGTGTGTGTTACTGAGTGTGTAACTGTGTGTTGTGTAACTGTGTGTGTTACTGTGTGTGTAACTGTGTGTGTAACTGTGTGTTACTGTGTGTGTTACTGTGTGTGTTACTGTGTGTAACTGTGTAACTGTGTGTTACTGTGTAACTGTGTGTTACTGTGTGTTACTGTGTGTAACTGTGTGTTACTGTGTGTAACTGTGTGTTACTGTGTTACTGTGTGTAACTGTGTGTTACTGTGTTTAACTGTGTGTAACTGTGTTACTGTGTGTGTAACTGTGTTACTGTGTGTAACTGTGTTACTGTGTGTAACTGTGTGTAACTATGTGTAACTGTGTGTTACTGTGTAACTGTGTGTTACTGTGTAACTGTGTAACTGTGTGTTACTGTGTAACTGTGTGTTACTGTGTAACTGTGTTACTGTGTGTAAATGTGTGTAACTGTGTGTTACTGTGTGTAACTGTGTGTGTAACTGTGTGTGTTACTGTGTGTTACTGTGTGTAAATGTGTGTAACTGTGTGTGTTACTGTGTGTAAATGTGTGTAACTGTGTGTGTAACTGTGTGTAACTGTGTGTGTTACTGTGTGTAAATGTGTGTAACTGTGTGTGTAACTGTGTGTAACTGTGTGTGTTACTGTGTGTAACTGTGTGTGTTACTGTGTGTAAATGTGTGTAACTGTGTGTGTAACTGTGTGTAACTGTGTGTGTTACTGTGTGTAAATGTGTGTAACTGTGTGTAACTGTGTGTTACTGTGTAACTGTGTGTAACTGTGTGTTACTGTGTGTAACTGTGTGTTACTGTGTAGCTGTGTGTAACTGTGTGTTACTGTGTGTAACTGTGTGTAACTGTGTGTGTGTAACTGTGTGTAACTGTAACTGGGTGTTACTGTGTGTAACTGTGTAACTGTGTGTAACTGTGTGTGTAACTGTGTTACTGTGTGTAACTGTGTTACTGTGTAACTGTGTTACTGTGTGTAACTGTGTTACTGTGTGTAACTGTGTTACTGTGTGTAACTGTGTGTAACTGTGTGTAACTGTGTTACTGTGTGTAACTGTGTGTTACTGTGTTTAACTGTGTGTAACTGTGTTACTGTGTGTGTAACTGTGTTACTGTGTGTAACTGTGTTACTGTGTGTAACTGTGTGTAACTATGTGTAACTGTGTGTTACTGTGTAACTGTGTGTTACTGTGTGTAACTGTGTGTGTAACTGTGTGTGTAACTGTGTGTGTTACTGTGTAGCTGTGTGTAACTGTGTGTTACTGTGTGTAACTGTGTGTGTGTTACTGTGTGTAACTGTGTGTAACTGTGTGTTACTGTGTAGCTGTGTGTAACTGTGTGTTACTGTGTGTAACTGTGTGTAACTGTGTGTGTGTAACTGTGTTACTGTGTGTAACTGTGTTACTGTGTGTAGCTGTGTAACTGTGTTACTTTGTGTAACTGTGTTACTGTGTGTAACTGTGTGTTACTGTGTTTAACTGTGTGTAACTGTGTTACTGTGTGTGTAACTGTGTTACTGTGTGTAACTGTGTTACTGTGTGTAACTGTGTGTAACTATGTGTAACTGTGTGTTACTGTGTAACTGTGTGTAACTATGTGTAACTGTGTGTTACTGTGTAACTGTGTGTTACTGTGTGTAACTGTGTGTGTAACTGTGTGTGTTACTGTGTAGCTGTGTGTAACTGTGTGTTACTGTGTGTAACTGTGTGTGTGTTACTGTGTGTAACTGTGTGTAACTGTGTGTGTGTAACTGTGTGTAACTGTAACTGGGTGTTACTGTGTAGCTGTGTGTAACTGTGTTACTGTGTGTAACTGTGTGTAACTGTGTGTGTGTAACTGTGTGTAACTGTAACTGGGTGTTACTGTGTAGCTGTGTGTAACTGTGTTACTGTGTGTAACTGTGTGTAACTGTGTGTGTGTTACTGTGTGTAACTGTGTAACTGTGTGTAACTGTGTGTAACTGTGTGTAACTGTGTTACTGTGTGTAACTGTGTTACTGTGTGTGTAACTGTGTTACTGTGTGTAACTGTGTTACTGTGTGTAACTGTGTGTTACTGTGTAGCTGTGTAACTGTGTGTTACTGTGTGTAACTGTGTGTGTGTTACTGTGTGTAACTGTGTGTAACTGTGTGTTACTGTGTAGCTGTGTGTAACTGTGTGTTACTGTGTGTAACTGTGTGTAACTGTGTGTGTGTAACTGTGTGTAACTGTAACTGGGTGTTACTGTGTGTAACTGTGTAACTGTGTGTAACTGTGTGTAACTGTGTGTAACTGTGTGTAACTGTGTTACTGTGTGTAACTGTGTAACTGTGTGTAACTGTAACTGGGTGTTACTGTGTGTAACTGTGTAACTGTGTGTAACTGTGTGTAACTGTGTGTAACTGTGTGTAACTGTGTTACTGTGTGTAACTGTGTTACTGTGTGTGTAACTGTGTTACTGTGTGTAACTGTGTTACTGTGTGTAACTGTGTTACTGTGTGTAACTGTAACTGTGTGTAACTGTAACTGGGTGTTACTGTGTAGCTGTGTGTGTTACTGTGTGTAAATGTGTGTAACTGTGTGTGTAACTGTGTGTAACTGTGTTACTGTGTGTAACTGTGTGTAACTATGTGTAACTGTGTGTTACTGTGTAACTGTGTGTTACTGTGTAACTGTGTAACTGTGTGTAAATGTGTGTAACTGTGTGTTACTGTGTGTAACTGTGTGTGTAACTGTGTGTGTTACTGTGTGTTACTGTGTGTAAATGTGTGTAACTGTGTGTGTTACTGTGTGTAAATGTGTGTAACTGTGTGTGTAACTGTGTGTAACTGTGTGTGTTACTGTGTGTAAATGTGTGTAACTGTGTGTGTAACTGTGTGTAACTGTGTGTGTTACTGTGTGTAACTGTGTGTGTTACTGTGTGT
>NC_084971.1:37005042-37055042 GCF_963691925.1 Scomber scombrus
TCTGTTATTACAGGCGTGTAATCTCAGTAATAATCTGTTATTACAGGCGTGTAATCTCAGTAATAACGTGGTTATTATAGTGTATAATAAATAATCTGTTTTGTGTGTCAGAGATGCAGAAGACGGACTACATGGTGTTTGCAGGGCGGCAGTACTTCCTGGGAGACAAATGTCAGGTGAGAAAAAATAAGAGTGAATGAACAGCAGGTGTTCCCAGTTAGTACTGAGACCATCAGAGGTACACCACAGGACCAGTGCTGAATAAATAATAAGTATGAATAAAATATAAAGATAGTTATAAACTGGTAATGTACTTGATCAGGTGCGCCTGGAGCCGAAGGGGAAGTTCTACAACGCCTTTATCCAGGAAGTAGGAACTCACCCGTCAGCTGTCACCGTCTTCATCGAGGAGCTGGGAGAGAAGTAACGACCTTTAACCCCAAACTGGCTCTGACCCCTCAAACAGGCCTGATTCTGTTCCCCTGTACTAATGTTCCTCCCTCTCTGTCAGACACCTGGTTCCTCTGACTGATCTCAAACCAGTGAATCCAGTTCCAGCCTGGAACGTTGCTCCTCCCACCAGGAAAGGAGACCTGGGTAAGTTCACACTCACATCAAGAAACTGCTTTTCATAACTCCCTCCAGACCGCCGTGACTCCCTTCAGACTGCCGTGACTCCCTTCAGACCACTGTGACTCCCTTCAGACCGTCGTGACTCCCTCCAGACCGCCGTGACTCCCTTCAGACTGCCGTGACTCCCTTCAGACCGTCGTGACTCTCTTCAGACCGCTGTGACTCCCTTCAGACCGTCGTGACTCTCTTCAGACCGCCGTGACTCCCTCCAGACCGCCGTGACTCCCTTCAGACCGTCGTGACTCTCTTCAGACCACTGTGACTCCCTTCAGACCGTCGTGACTCTCTTCAGACCGCCGTGACTCCCTTCAGACCGTCGTGACTCTCTTCAGACCGCCGTGACTCCCTTCAGACCGTCGTGACTCTCTTCAGACCGCCGTGACTCCCTTCAGACCGTCGTGACTCTCTTCAGACCGCCGTGACTCCCTTCAGACCGCCGTGACTCCCTTCAGACCGTCGTGACTCTCTTCAGACCGCCGTGACTCCCTTCAGACCGTCGTGACTCTCTTCAGACCACTGTGACTCCCTTCAGACCCTCGTGACTCCCTTCAGACCCTAGTGACTCCCTCCAGACCGCCGTGACTCCCATCAGACCGCCGTGACTCCCTTCAGACCGCCGTGACTCCCTCCAGACAGCCGTGACTCCCTCCAGACCGTCGCGACTCCCTCCAGACCGCCGCGACTCCCTTCAGACCGCCGCGACTCCCTTCAGACCGTCATTACTCCCTCCAGACAGCAGTGACTCCCATCAGACCGCCGTGACTCCCTCCAGACCGCCGTGACTCCCTCCAGACCGCCGTGACTCCCTTCAGACCGTCATTACTCCCTCCAGACAGCAGTGACTCCCATCAGACCGCCGTGACTCCCTCCAGACCGCCGTGACTCCCATCAGACCGCCGTGACTCCCTTCAGACCGCCGTGACTCCCTTCAGACAGCAGTGACTCCCATCAGACAGCAGTGACTCCCATCAGACAGCAGTGACTCCCATCAGACCACCGTGACTCCCTTCAGACAGCAGTGACTCCCATCAGACCACCGTGACTCCCTTCAGACAGCAGTGACTCCCATCAGACCACCGTGACTCCCTTCAGACAGCAGTGACTCCCATCAGACCGCCGTGACTCCCTTCAGACAGTAGTGACTCCCATCAGACCGCCGTGACTCCCATCAGACCGCCGTGACTCCCTTCCAGCTGCTGTCTCTCAGTCCTTTGTAACTTCTGGTCTCCTCCCTACCCCCCCTCTCCCTGCACCGCCAGACCCGGACTCTCGGGGTCAGCGGCATCACCGCCATCGGTACTTCAGGAAGTCCCGGGGAAGTAGTGGGATGAAGGGGGCGGAGCTGCTGATGCCACCGCCCTCCTCATACGGAGGCCCCGCCCCCTCTGCCCTGCCCCCCCGCTTCCAGCCAGCGGGCCACCCTCGCCCCCCTCCTCCCCCGTCACCCGGGGCGATGACCTTCGACCCCTACGCACCCCCGCACCACCACCACCCCACAGCCAGACCCCGCTACGGAGCCTCCAGGTAGGACCCAACACCTGTTAGAACCTGTTAGGGCCTGTTCACCTGTTAGAACCTGTTAGTACCTGTTCACCTGTTAGTACCTGTTAGAACCTGTTCACCTGTTAGTACCTGTTAGAACCTGTTCACCTGTTAGTACCTGTTAGAACCTGTTAGTACCTGTTCACCTGTTAGAACCTGTTAGTACCTGTTCACCTGTTAGTACCTGTTAGAACCTGTTCACCTGTTAGTACCTGTTAGAACCTGTTCACCTGTTAGTACCTGTTAGAACCTGTTAGTACCTGTTCACCTGTTAGTACCTGTTAGAACCTGTTAGTACCTGTTAGTACCTGTTAGTACCTGTTAGAACCTGTTAGTACCTGTTCACCTGTTAGTACCTGTTAGAACCTGTTAGTACCTGTTCACCTGTTAGTACCTGTTAGTACCTGTTAGAACCTGTTAGTACCTGTTAGTACCTGTTAGTACCTGTTAGAACCTGTTAGAACCTGTTCACCTGTTAGTACCTGTTAGAACCTGTTAGAACCTGTTAGTACCTGTTAGTACCTGTTAGTACCTGTTAGAACCTGTTAGTACCTGTTCACCTGTTAGTACCTGTTAGAACCTGTTAGTACCTGTTCACCTGTTAGTACCTGTTCACCTGTTAGAACCTGTTAGTACCTGTTAGAACCTGTTAGTACCTGTTCACCTGTTAGTACCTGTTAGAACCTGTTAGAACCTGTTAGTACCTGTTCACCTGTTAGTACCTGTTAGTACCTGTTCACCTGTTAGAACCTGTTAGTACCTGTTAGTACCTGTTAGAACCTGTTAGTACCTGTTAGAACCTGTTCACCTGTTAGAACCTGTTAGTACCTGTTAGTACCTGTTAGTACCTGTTAGTACCTGTTCACCTGTTAGAACCTTTTAGAACCTGTTAGAACCTGTTAGTACCTGTTAGAACCTGTTCACCTGTTAGAACCTGTTAGAACCTGTTAGTACCTGTTAGTACCTGTTCACCTGTTAGAACCTGTTAGAACCTGTTAGTACCTGTTAGAACCTGTTCACCTGTTAGAACCTGTTAGAACCTGTTAGTACCTGTTAGTACCTGTTAGAACCTGTTCACCTGTTAGAACCTGTTAGAACCTGTTAGTACCTGTTAGAACCTGTTCACCTGTTAGAACCTGTTAGAACCTGTTAGTACCTGTTAGAACCTGTTAGTACCTGTTCACCTGTTAGAACCTGTTAGTACCTGTTCATATGTTAGAACCTGTTAGAACCTGTTAGAACCTGTTAGTACCTGTTCACCTGTTAGAACCTGTTAGAACCTGTTAGAACCTGTTAGTACCTGTTCACCTGTTAGAACCTGTTAGAACCTGTTAGAACCTGTTAGTACCTGTTAGAACCTGTTAGTACCTGTTAGAACCTGTTCACCTGTTAGAACCTGTTAGTACCTGTTAGAACCTGTTAGAACCTCAAGAGCCGAAAACCACCCAATAATGAGGACCTGTGTGTGTGTGTGTGTGTGTGTGTCGTGCATTTTGGCCAGAAGCTCCACCCGCTTCCTGAACCGCCATCTGATTGGTCCACAGCTGACCTATTACCACCCTGGCAGACGGTATTACCACGACTACGAAAACTATGCCTTCAGGTCTCGGTGAGATCCCCCTTAACCCCCCCCCCCCCCCCCCCCCCCCCAACCCTCGGAGTCAGAGCTGAAAATAACCTGTATTATAGTCCAAAGGTTACTCAGTGTGTGTGTGTGTGTGTGTGTATATATGTGTGTGTGTGTGTATGTGTGTATGTCTTTATATATATGTGTGTATGTCTTTATATGTGTGTGTGTGTGTGTGTATATGTGTGTGTAGTCGCAGCAGGCGGCAGTTAGCAGCAGCTCTGAATAAGGAGTGCCAGTTCGGGTTTTCGGAGGCTGGGGACGAGGCGGCTGACCTGGACGCTGCCATCGCGTACTACCAGCTGGACGGAGCCAACGACGCCGTGTTCCCGCCACTGCCGGTGAGAACACACCATTAGTGATTTTTTGATACACCGTTTCTGAAGGAGTAGTGTGGTTTAGTGCCATCCAGTGGAGAGGCTAGATACCCCCCCCCCCCCCCACGCCCCAAACCCCTCCTACTATCCATCCATCCTCTGCCTCTTATCCGGGTCTCATCAGGCTGAGCAGTGAAACCCAGACCTCCTTCTCTCCAGCTACGCTCATCAGCTCCTCCTGGAGGATCCCAAGCTGCTCCCAGACCAGCAGAGATATGTAATCCCTCCAGTGTGTTCTGGGTCTCCTCCCAGTTGGACCTGGAACTCCTCTAAAGGGGGGCGTCCAGGAGGATCCTGACCAGGAGCCCAAACCACCTCAGCTGGCTCCATGTGAAGGAGCAGTGGCTCTACTCCTAGCCTCCCCCCGCATGTCTGAACTCCTGACCCGATCTCTAAGAGCCCAGACCCTCTCTGCTTGGATCCAGCATCTCATTGTTTGGGTCACTACCCAAAGCTGGTGAGCAGAGGTGAGGGTTGGGACGTAGACTGACTGCTACACTGAGAGCTTCACCTTCAGGAGAGGCTCTGATCCACCAGGACGCTCATCAATGCTGATGCTGCACCCATCCACCTGATGCTGCACCATCCACCTGCATCACTGCTGCACCCATCCACCTGCATCACTGCTGCTGCTGCACCCATCCACCTGCATCACTGCTGCTGCTGCACCCATCCACCTGCATCACTGCTGCACCCATCCACCTGATGCTGCACCATCCACCTGATGCTGCACCCATCCACCTGATGCTGCACCATCCACCTGATGCTGCACCATCCACCTGATGCTGCACCATCCACCTGATGCTGCACCATCCACCTGATGCTGCACCCATCCACCTGATGCTGCACCCATCCACCTGATGCTGCACCATCCACCTGAATCTGCACCATCCACCTGATGCTGCACCCATCCACCTGATGCTGCACCATCCACCTGCATCACTGCTGCACCCATCCACCTGCATCACTGCTGCTGCTGCACCCATCCACCTGCATCACTGCTGCTGCTGCACCCATCCACCTGCATCACTGCTGCACCCATCCACCTGTCAATCTCACACTCTGCAGTCCAGGTCAGCAGCCCCCCCCCCTGCTGAGGTGGGTCCTGCCAGTCCTGCTTCCCTTTCCTGAGTCTCCTGACAGTTTGTCAGAACTTCTTTGAGGCTGACTGAAAGTCCTTCTCCATGTTCTCCTTGAACTCCTCTCTACCCGTCTGCTGCTTCAGGAGCCTGATCCAGCCAGACCCTAAAGGCTCCTTCACCCCTGCAGTCCACCAGCAGGTTCTCAGGTTGCCCCCCTAACAGGCACCGATGATCTTCCAGCTGCAGCTCTGAGTAGCCTGAACATGGTCCACTCTGACTCCATCAGGAGGATGCTGGAGAAGTTCCTCTGGAGGAGTTGAAGGTCTGGTGGACGGGGGCCAGTTCACCCTCACTACTGGTTTAGGTTTCCAAGGTCTGTCCGGCAGTTCACCCCCCCCACCTGATAGCTCCGCTGCTCTCTTCAGTGTCTGAGACATACCACTCTGTAGATATAAAGGTTCATTATGTAAATAACGAGGTTAATATTAAAACTTGGACGTTAAAATGTAGTCTGAACAGATTTTGAAGGTTGAGATGTGGCTCCTCAGGTCCAGGTGTGGCTCCGCCCACCACCATGGGAGCCCCCCCCCCCTCCAGCTGGCTCCTCCTACAGAGTCCAGAGAGGCTCGGGGCCCCTCCCCCCCGCACCTCCACCTGGAAACACCCCCGTCTGTTCCTCCGAGGACGACCAGGAGGACACGAGTACTGTGGAGGACCAGGGTGAGCCATCATTACATCTAATCAATAAGGAATTAATAAGGAATCAATAACTAATCAATAAGGAATCAATAAGGAATCAATAATTAATCAATAAGGAATCAATGACTAATCAATAAGGAATCAATAACTAATCAATAAGGAATCAATAACTAATCAATAAGGAATCAATAAGGAATCAATAACTAATCAATAAGGAATCAATAACTAATCAATAAGGAATCAATAACTAATCAATAAGGAATCAATAAGGAATCAATAACTAATCAATAAAGAATCAATAAGGAATCAATAAGGAATCAGTGAAACATGATCACCATATTCTGCTGTTTTCATGTAATCAATAATTAATTCAACACTTCCTGTGGATGTTTCACATTAAAAGCATCTCAACAAGCATAAATACTGTTTGTGTTCCCCTTCATTAATAATAATAATAAATAATATATTAATAATTAATAATCAGCCAATAAAGAGTTAATACATGTTAATAACTCACCATAATGTGTAATAATCACTATATAAAGAATTATATTGATTATTGATGTTTGTTTATGTCCTTCAGCTGATTACACAGACGACTACATCTACAGCGGTCAGGGTGAGTCACATGACCTCACTGTGATGATGTCACATGACCTCACTGTGATGATGTCACATGACCTCACTGTGATGATGTCACATGACCTCAGTGTGATGATGTCACATGACCTCACTGTGTGATGATGTCACATGACTTCACTGTTTGATGATGTCACATGACCCCACTGTGTGATGATGTCACATGACTTCACTGTGTGATGATGTCACATGACCTCAGTGTGATGATGTCACATGACCTCACTGTGATGATGTCACATGACCTCACTGTGATGATGTCACATGACCTCACTGTGATGATGTCACATGACCTCAGTGTGATGATGTCACATGACCTCACTGTGTGATGATGTCACATGACTTCACTGTTTGATGATGTCACATGACCTCACTGTGATGATGTCACATGACCCCACTGTGTGATGATGTCACATGACCTCACTGTGATGATGTCACATGACCTCACTGTGTGATGATGTCATTAACAGATGAGAGCTACCAGACGTCAGGTGTTTACACCACATCTGAGCCCTCCACCAACCAGGTAACGGCTCACCTGTCACATGATCAGAGAGTCACACTCAACTATATTTAGTAATTTCATCATGATGTCACAGATGTAAATATATTTAATTATTCAAAAATCATTTCATTTATTTAAAAAAAATCAAAGGATGAACATGAAGGAGGGAAACGCTGAGTCCCCACCAAGGGACTACAACTACACACAGCAGGTACACACACACACACGCACACACACACACACACACACACACACACACACACACACACACACACACACACACACACACACACACACACACACGCGCACAGCAGGTAGCTCCACAGTCAGTGTGATGTCATAGAATTGTTACTGAGAGTCTTTTACACACTTTATATTATATTAATTTATATTTATAATATGAAAGCTTCAGTTTGCAGATGATTCAACATTAAAAGACAAAAGTGACGCAAGACCTCCGACTGTCCAACAAGACCTCCGACTGTCCAAGACCTCCGACTGTCCAAGACCTCCGACTGTCCAACAAGACCTCCGACTGTCCAACAAGACTTCCGACTGTCCAAGACCTCCAACTGTCCAACAAGACCCCCGACTGTCCGACAAGACCTTCGACTGTCCTAGACCTCCGACTGTCCGACAAGACCTCCGACTGTCCTAGACCTCCGACTGTCCAACAAGACCTTCGACTGTCCTAGACCTCCGACTATCCGACAAGACCTCCGACTGTCCAAGACCTCCGACTATCCGACAAGACCTCCGACTGTCCTAGACCTCCGACTATCCTACAAGACCTCCAACTGTCCAAGACCTCCGACTGTCCGACAAGACTTCCGACTGTCCGACAAGACCCTCTGACTGTCCGACAAGACCTCTGACTGTCCGACAAGACCTCCGACTGTCCAACAAGACCTCCAACTGTCCAAGACTCCGACTGTCCGACAAGACCTCCGACTGTCCAAGGACTTCCGACTGTCTGACAAGACCAGACAAAACTCATGTTTATATGTAATTATTAGTGTGTGTGTGTGTACCTGCTGTGTGTGTGTGTGTGTGTGTGTTTCAGGTAGTGAAGCCGTTGAACGTCATCTGTTCTTCACCTTCCTCTTCCTCCTCTTCACCCTCCTCATCATCATCTCGTGTACCTGCAGCTGCTCATCTGCAGCCAGTTGCTCACACACAACCCCGCTCAGGTACACACACACACCCTCGACACACACACACACACACACACACACCACACACACACACACACACACACACACACACACAAACACACACACACACAGCTGTCCAGCATCACTGCTGTTGTTTCCTGTGTGTAGTTGCCATGCGATGCCGGCTGTTTCTCCCTGGTTGGTTAATGAGCTGGGTGAACCTGTCTGCACCCTGGTGGCTCCGCCCCCCTACTCCTACGACCCCAACGGCAGCGACTTACCACGAGGTCAGAGGTCACACAAGTCGCTGAGGTCACAGGTCACTGAGGTCACTGGGGTCATGTTTCTGTGTGTGTGTGTGTGTGTGTGTGTGTACAGATTGCAGAGTCCTCCAGTATTACTTCAACCTGGGAGTTCAGGTAAGACTCAGTGTGTGCTTAGTGTTTGGGGATAGTGTGGGGGGGGGGGGGGGGGGGGGGGGGGGTGTAGGTGTGTTGTTGTTTTTTTTGGGGGGGGGGGGTGTAGGTGTGGTCTTATCTCAGGTAACGGCTCTGTTGGATTCATTACAAATCGTCTCCATGGAAACCTTTAATGATCTGTGTGTTGCTTCTTCAGTGGTACCATCAGAGCTGCTGGCAGCAGCAGCAGACGTACCCCCCCACCTCCCAGGAGGCCACCTACCCCTACCAGCACTACCCCCCCTACCTGAGCCAGGACCCCCCCCTGCACGGTAAGACCCGCTCCCTCTCTGATTGGCTGCTAGCTGATTGGAGGTCTGACAGGCTGCAGTTCATCTGATGTGTAATCCCCTCCTTCCTCTGACCCCGTCCTGGTCTTGTGTCCACAGCTGCCCCCCCTTCCTACCATGATGCAGGTCGAGGCCCGCATCAGGCCCCCTCCTCCTACCCAGAGTCCTCCAGGGTCGGAGACGGACAGACGGACGGACACGGCAGCTGTTAGTACTGATGATACTGTTCATCTAAACAAGACCTCCAGCCGTCTGACAAAACCACCCGTCTGACAAGACCTCCGACTGTCCAACAAGACGTCAGACAAAACCTCCGACTATCCGACAAGACCTCCGACTGTCCAAGACCTCCGAATGTCCGACAAGACCTCCGACTGTCCTAGACCTCCGACTATCCGACAAGACCTCCGACTGTCCAAGACCTCCGACTGTCCAAGACCTCTGACTGTCCGACAAGACCTCCGACTGTCCAAGACCTCCGACTGTCCGACAAGACCTCCGACTGTCCGACAAGACCTCCGACTGTCCAAGACCTCCGACTGTCCGACAAGACTTCCGACTGTCCAAGACCTCCGACTGTCCGACAAGACCTCCGACTGTCCGACAAGACCTCCGACTGTCTGACAAGACCTCCGACTGTCCGACAAGACCTCCGACTGTCCAACAAGACCTCCCGCTGTCCAAGACCCTCCGACTGTCCGACAAGACTTCCGACTGTCCAAGACCTCCGACTGTCCGACAAGACCTCTGACTGTCCGACAAGACCTCCGACTGTCCGACAAGACCTCTGACTGTCCGACAAGACCTCCGACTGTCCGACAAGACCTCCCGCTGTCCAAGACCTCCGACTGTCCGACAAGACCTCTGACTGTCCGACAAGACCCCTGACTGTCTGACAAGACCTCCACCTTAATGAAGCTCTTATAGCTGGAGGATCTGTCATTGATCTTCTCAATTATCAATAATTAGAGATGATTGATTAAACGTTGTTCCCCCTCCACAGGCCCCGCCCCCTCAATGGAAGGCCCCTCCTCCGTCAGCCCCGCCCCTCCAGCCCCCCCCCCCTCATCAATGATGTACCAAGAGCAGGCGCCCCTTCACCCTCCCCCGCTGCTGCACCTGCCGTATGAAGCTCCACCTCCGGCTGCCTACCTGTCCTCCCCCCCTCCTCTTCCTCACCCCCACGCTGCCCACCTCCCCCACCACTCCTCCTACCACCCCTGTCTGCCCCCCTCCACCCACTGGGGGACCCTCCAGACCGGAGGCCACGCTTCGCGTGTGTACTGCCCCGCCCCGAACCCCGCCCACATGGTCGGTTACATCACAGCCCCGCCCCCCCCACCATGCTGCCACACACTACATCCCCCCCACCATCTAACACACACACACACCATCTAACACACACACACATCTAACACACACACATCTAACACACACACGCACACACACACACACACACACACACACACACACACACACACACACACACCGCATCTAACACACACACACATCTAACACACACACACACACACACACACCATCTAACACACACACACACACACACACACACACACCATCTAACACACACACACACACATCTAACACACACACACACACGTTGTTAACCTGTTAGCTCGTTAGCTTGCTCTCTGCTACCCCCCCCCCCACACATCTAACACACACACATCTAACACACACCCCATCTAACACACACACACACACACACCATTTAACACACCATCTAACACACCCCATCTAACACACACACACACACACACACACCATTTAACACACCATCTAACACACACACCATCTAACACACACACATCTAACACACACCTCTAAGTGAAGGGGGGCATGTTTCAGCCCCTGTTTTGTTTTTTGGGGATAAATTTGAGTTCACGTTCAGACTGGTGGCAGAGATGTATATTATTATATTATTATTATATTTTATTATATATTATATATAAGATTTTTTGTTCTGGGAGAATAAAGTTTGTTTTTCAGCAGCAGACTCGTTGTTTCTTTTAAAGACCCACAGAGCAGCAGGAGGAACCTCAGAGAGAACCCAACTCTGAAACCGAGAGAGAACATCAGCATACATACACATATATACATATACACATATATATATATATACATATACATATATATATACATATACACATACACATATATACATATACACATATATATACATATATACATATACATATACTGTATGTATGTATATATATGTGTATATATATGTATGTATACACATATATATATATACACATGTATATATATGTGTATATGTATATATATATATATATATGTAATTATATAAAACATACAGTACAGGGCTGTTTTTTAAAATCTCTCCTCACTGACTCACTGTCACAGACTGCTGTTATATAATATATATAATATAAATATAAATCTATATATATAATATGAGTGGTCATGATGATTATTATTAGTATTATTATGATGATGATGATTATTATTATTTCAGCCTGTAGTTCCACTCTCTGACAGCAGGGGGCGGTGATGAGCTGCTTGCTACTATAAACAGGAAGAAGAAGAAGGCCCCCAGTGCGCATGCGCATCAGCTGTAGTGTCAGGGTCAGCATGCTCCGGGTTCTGGTCCGGAGGTTCCGGCCGGTGTCTGCCGGGTCCTTCAGGTCCTTCAGCGGCCTGCAGGTCCGGACCCGCTTCCTGGATTTCTTCCAGAACCAGGACCACGTGCTGGTCCCGTCCAGTCCGGTCCGGCCGCGCGGAGACCCGAGTCTGCTGTTTGTTAACGCGGGAATGAACCAGGTCAGTCCGTCACCATGGTAACAGGCTCACCTGGGTCTACCTGGGTCTACCTGGACATCATATAACTATATATATATAAATATAGTTCTATAGTTCTATAATTCACTTTATTACATTATCAGGATGTTTATATAGTTATAGAACCCCAGCTTGTACATAGTGTGTGTGTATAACTATATATATATATATATATATAGTTATAGTTATATAACTATATATATAACTATATATATATATATATAGTTATAGTTATATAACTATATATATATATATATATATATATATAGTTATAGTTATAGAACCCCAGCTTGTAGTTGAGATTTAGGGGACCAGAGTTATATATATATATATATATATAACTCTGGTACCCTAACTCTAGTCCCCTAACTCTGGTCCCCTAACTCTGGTACCCTAACTCTAGTCCCCTAACTCTAGTACCCTAACTCTGGTACCCTAACTCTGGTACCCTAACTCTGGTACCCTAACTCTAGTCCCCTAACTCTGGTACCCTAACTCTGGTCCCCTAACTCTAGTCCCCTAACTCTAGTACCCTAACTCTGGTACCCTAACTCTGGTACCCTAACTCTGGTACCCTAACTCTAGTCCCCTAACTCTGGTCCCCTAACTCTGGTCCCCTAACTCTGGTCCCCTAACTCTGGTACCCTAACTCTGGTCCCCTAACTCTGGTCCCCTAACTCTGGTCCCCTAACTCTAGTCCCCTAACTCTGGTCCCCTAACTCTAGTCCCCTAACTCTGGTACCCTAACTCTAGTCCCCTAACTCTGGTCCCCTAACTCTGGTACCCTAACTCTGGTCCCCTAACTCTGGTACCCTAACTCTGGTCCCCTAACTCTAGTCCCCTAACTCTGGTACCCTAACTCTAGTCCCCTAACTCTAGTACCCTAACTCTGGTACCCTAACTCTAGTCCCCTAACTCTGGTCCCCTAACTCTGGTACCCTAACTCTGGTCCCCTAACTCTAGTCCCCTAACTCTGGTCCCCTAACTCTAGTACCCTAACTCTGGTCCCCTAACTCTGGTCCCCTAACTCTAGTCCCCTAACTCTGGTCCCCTAACTCTGGTCCCCTAACTCTGGTATCCTAACTCTGGTACCCTAACTCTGGTACCCTAACTCTAGTCCCCTAACTCTGGTCCCCTAACTCTGGTACCCTAACTCTGGTCCCCTAACTCTAGTACCCTAACTCTGGTACCCTAACTCTAGTCCCCTAACTCTAGTCCCCTAACTCTGGTACCCTAACTCTGGTACCCTAACTCTAGTACCCTAACTCTAGTACCCTAACTCTGGTCCCCTAACTCTGGTACCCTAACTCTGGTCCCCTAACTCTAGTACCCTAACTCTGGTACCCTAACTCTGGTCCCCTAACTCTGGTCCCCTAACTCTAGTCCCCTAACTCTAGTACCCTAACTCTGGTCCCCTAACTCTAGTCCCCTAACTCTGGTCCCCTAACTCTGGTACCCTAACTCTAGTCCCCTAACTCTGGTCCCCTAACTCTGGTACCCTAACTCTAGTCCCCTAACTCTAGTACCCTAACTCTGGTACCCTAACTCTGGTCCCCTAACTCTGGTCCCCTAACTCTGGTACCCTAACTCTAGTACCCTAACTCTGGTCCCCTAACTCTAGTCCCCTAACTCTGGTCCCCTAACTCTGGTACCCTAACTCTAGTCCCCTAACTCTGGTCCCCTAACTCTGGTACCCTAACTCTAGTACCCTAACTCTAGTACCCTAACTCTGGTACCCTAACTCTAGTCCCCTAACTCTAGTCCCCTATCTCTGGTACCCTAACTCTGGTACCCTAACTCTAGTACCCTAACTCTAGTACCCTAACTCTAGTACCCTAACTCTGGTCCCCTAACTCTGGTACCCTAACTCTGGTCCCCTAACTCTAGTCCCCTAACTCTGGTCCCCTAACTCTGGTCCCCTAACTCTGGTATCCTAACTCTGGTACCCTAACTCTGGTACCCTAACTCTAGTCCCCTAACTCTGGTCCCCTAACTCTGGTACCCTAACTCTGGTCCCCTAACTCTAGTACCCTAACTCTGGTACCCTAACTCTAGTCCCCTAACTCTAGTCCCCTAACTCTGGTACCCTAACTCTGGTACCCTAACTCTAGTACCCTAACTCTAGTACCCTAACTCTGGTCCCCTAACTCTGGTACCCTAACTCTGGTCCCCTAACTCTAGTACCCTAACTCTGGTACCCTAACTCTGGTCCCCTAACTCTGGTCCCCTAACTCTAGTCCCCTAACTCTAGTACCCTAACTCTGGTCCCCTAACTCTAGTCCCCTAACTCTGGTCCCCTAACTCTGGTCCCCTAACTCTAGTACCCTAACTCTAGTCCCCTAACTCTGGTCCCCTAACTCTGGTACCCTAACTCTAGTCCCCTAACTCTAGTACCCTAACTCTGGTACCCTAACTCTGGTCCCCTAACTCTGGTCCCCTAACTCTGGTACCCTAACTCTAGTACCCTAACTCTGGTCCCCTAACTCTAGTCCCCTAACTCTGGTCCCCTAACTCTGGTACCCTAACTCTAGTCCCCTAACTCTGGTCCCCTAACTCTGGTACCCTAACTCTAGTACCCTAACTCTAGTACCCTAACTCTGGTACCCTAACTCTAGTCCCCTAACTCTAGTCCCCTATCTCTGGTACCCTAACTCTGGTACCCTAACTCTAGTACCCTAACTCTAGTACCCTAACTCTAGTACCCTAACTCTGGTCCCCTAACTCTGGTACCCTAACTCTGGTCCCCTAACTCTAGTCCCCTAACTCTGGTACCCTAACTCTGGTCCCCTAACTCTAGTACCCTAACTCTAGTCCCCTAACTCTGGTCCCCTAACTCTAGTCCCCTAACTCTGGTACCCTAACTCTAGTCCCCTAACTCTGGTCCCCTAACTCTGGTCCCCTAACTCTAGTACCCTAACTCTAGTCCCCTAACTCTGGTCCCCTAACTCTGGTACCCTAACTCTAGTCCCCTAACTCTAGTCCCCTAACTCTGGTACCCTAACTCTGGTCCCCTAACTCTGGTCCCCTAACTCTAGTCCCCTAACTCTGGTACCCTAACTCTAGTCCCCTAACTCTGGTACCCTAACTCTGGTACCCTAACTCTAGTCCCCTAACTCTGGTCCCCTAACTCTAGTCCCCTAACTCTAGTACCCTAACTCTGGTACCCTAACTCTGGTACCCTAACTCTGGTACCCTAACTCTAGTCCCCTAACTCTGGTCCCCTAACTCTGGTCCCCTAACTCTGGTACCCTAACTCTGGTCCCCTAACTCTAGTCCCCTAACTCTGGTCCCCTAACTCTAGTCCCCTAACTCTGGTACCCTAACTCTAGTCCCCTAACTCTGGTCCCCTAACTCTGGTACCCTAACTCTGGTCCCCTAACTCTAGTCCCCTAACTCTGGTACCCTAACTCTAGTCCCCTAACTCTAGTACCCTAACTCTGGTCCCCTAACTCTAGTCCCCTAACTCTAGTACCCTAACTCTGGTACCCTAACTCTGGGACCCTAACTCTAGTACCCTAACTCTAGTACCCTAACTCTGGTACCCTAACTCTAGTCCCCTAACTCTGGTCCCCTAACTCTGGTACCCTAACTCTGGTCCCCTAACTCTAGTCCCCTAACTCTGGTCCCCTAACTCTAGTACCCTAACTCTGGTCCCCTAACTCTGGTCCCCTAACTCTAGTCCCCTAACTCTGGTCCCCTAACTCTGGTCCCCTAACTCTGGTACCCTAACTCTGGTCCCCTAACTCTGGTACCCTAACTCTGGTCCCCTAACTCTAGTCCCCTAACTCTGGTCCCCTAACTCTGGTACCCTAACTCTGGTCCCCTAACTCTAGTCCCCTAACTCTGGTCCCCTAACTCTAGTACCCTAACTCTGGTCCCCTAACTCTGGTCCCCTAACTCTGGTCCCCTAACTCTGGTACCCTAACTCTGGTCCCCTAACTCTAGTCCCCTAACTCTGGTCCCCTAACTCTAGTACCCTAACTCTGGTCCCCTAACTCTGGTATCCTAACTCTGGTCCCCTAACTCTGGTACCCTAACTCTGGTACCCTAACTCTAGTACCCTAACTCTGGTCCCCTAACTCTGGTCCCCTAACTCTAGTCCCCTAACTCTGGTCCCCTAACTCTGGTCCCCTAACTCTGGTATCCTAACTCTGGTCCCCTAACTCTGGTACCCTAACTCTAGTCCCCTAACTCTGGTACCCTAACTCTAGTCCCCTAACTCTGGTCCCCTAACTCTGGTACCCTAACTCTGGTCCCCTAACTCTAGTCCCCTAACTCTGGTCCCCTAACTCTAGTCCCCTAACTCTGGTACCCTAACTCTGGTACCCTAACTCTGGTACCCTAACTCTAGTCCCCTAACTCTGGTCCCCTAACTCTGGTACCCTAACTCTGGTCCCCTAACTCTAGTCCCCTAACTCTGGTACCCTAACTCTGGTACCCTAACTCTAGTCCCCTAACTCTGGTCCCCTAACTCTGGTCCCCTAACTCTGGTCCCCTAACTCTGGTCCCCTAACTCTAGTCCCCTAACTCTAGTACCCTAACTCTGGTACCCTAACTCTAGTCCCCTAACTCTAGTACCCTAACTCTAGTCCCCTAACTCTAGTCCCCTAACTCTAGTACCCTAACTCTGGTACCCTAACTCTGGTCCCCTAACTCTAGTCCCCTAACTCTAGTCCCCTAACTCTGGTCCCCTAACTCTAGTACCCTAACTCTGGTCCCCTAACTCTAGTACCCTAACTCTGGTACCCTAACTCTGGTCCCCTAACTCTAGTACCCTAACTCTAGTCCCCTAACTCTGGTACCCTAACTCTGGTCCCCTAACTCTGGTCCCCTAACTCTGGTCCCCTAACTCTGGTACCTTAACTCTAGTCCCCTAACTCTGGTACCCTAACTCTAGTCCCCTAACTCTGGTACCTTAACTCTAGTCCCCTAACTCTGGTACCCTAACTCTGGTACCCTAACTCTGGTACCCTAACTCTAGTCCCCTAACTCTAGTACCCTAACTCTGGTCCCCTAACTCTAGTCCCCTAACTCTGGTCCCCTAACTCTAGTACCCTAACTCTGGTACCCTAACTCTGGTCCCCTAACTCTGGTCCCCTAACTCTGGTACCCTAACTCTAGTACCCTAACTCTGGTCCCCTAACTCTAGTCCCCTAACTCTGGTCCCCTAACTCTGGTACCCTAACTCTAGTCCCCTAACTCTGGTCCCCTAACTTTGGTACCCTAACTCTAGTACCCTAACTCTAGTACCCTAACTCTGGTACCCTAACTCTAGTCCCCTAACTCTAGTCCCCTAACTCTGGTACCCTAACTCTAGTACCCTAACTCTGGTACCCTAACTCTAGTCCCCTAACTCTGGTACCCTAACTCTAGTACCCTAACTCTAGTACCCTAACTCTGGTACCCTAACTCTAGTACCCTAACTCTAGTCCCCTAACTCTAGTCCCCTAACTCTGGTACCCTAACTCTAGTCCCCTAACTCTAGTCCCCTAACTCTGGTCCCCTAACTCTGGTACCCTAACTCTAGTACCCTAACTCTAGTCCCCTAACTCTGGTCCCCTAACTCTGGTCCCCTAACTCTGGTACCCTAACTCTAGTACCCTAACTCTGGTACCCTAACTCTGGTACCCTAACTCTGGTACCCTAACTCTAGTCCCCTAACTCTGGTCCCCTAACTCTGGTACCCTAACTCTGGTCCCCTAACTCTAGTCCCCTAACTCTGGTCCCCTAACTCTGGTACCTTAACTCTGGTACCCTAACTCTAGTACCCTAACTCTGGTACCCTAACTCTGGTCCCCTAACTCTAGTCCCCTAACTCTGGTCCCCTAACTCTAGTACCCTAACTCTGGTATCCTAACTCTGGTACCCTAACTCTAGTACCCTAACTCTAGTACCCTAACTCTAGTACCCTAACTCTAGTACCCTAACTCTGGTACCCTAACTCTGGTCCCCTAACTCTAGTCCCCTAACTCTAGTCCCCTAACTCTGGTCCCCTAACTCTGGTACCCTAACTCTGGTCCCCTAACTCTAGTCCCCTAACTCTGGTCCCCTAACTCTAGTCCCCTAACTCTGGTACCCTAACTCTAGTCCCCTAACTCTGGTACCCTAACTCTGGTCCCCTAACTCTAGTCCCCTAACTCTAGTACCCTAACTCTGGTACCCTAACTCTGGTACCCTAACTCTGGTACCCTAACTCTAGTCCCCTAACTCTGGTCCCCTAACTCTGGTCCCCTAACTCTGGTCCCCTAACTCTGGTACCCTAACTCTGGTCCCCTAACTCTAGTCCCCTAACTCTGGTCCCCTAACTCTAGTCCCCTAACTCTGGTACCCTAACTCTAGTCCCCTAACTCTGGTCCCCTAACTCTGGTACCCTAACTCTGGTCCCCTAACTCTAGTCCCCTAACTCTGGTACCCTAACTCTAGTCCCCTAACTCTAGTACCCTAACTCTGGTACCCTAACTCTAGTCCCCTAACTCTGGTCCCCTAACTCTGGTACCCTATCTCTGGTCCCCTAACTCTAGTCCCCTAACTCTGGTCCCCTAACTCTAGTACCCTAACTCTGGTCCCCTAACTCTGGTCCCCTAACTCTAGTCCCCTAACTCTGGTCCCCTAACTCTGGTCCCCTAACTCTGGTATCCTAACTCTGGTACCCTAACTCTGGTACCCTAACTCTAGTCCCCTAACTCTGGTCCCCTAACTCTGGTACCCTAACTCTGGTCCCCTAACTCTAGTCCCCTAACTCTGGTCCCCTAACTCTAGTCCCCTAACTCTGGTACCCTAACTCTGGTACCCTAACTCTGGTACCCTAACTCTAGTCCCCTAACTCTGGTCCCCTAACTCTAGTCCCCTAACTCTGGTACCCTAACTCTGGTACCCTAACTCTAGTCCCCTAACTCTGGTACCCTAACTCTAGTCCCCTAACTCTGGTCCCCTAACTCTGGTACCCTAACTCTGGTCCCCTAACTCTAGTCCCCTAACTCTGGTACCCTAACTCTGGTACCCTAACTCTAGTCCCCTAACTCTGGTCCCCTAACTCTGGTACCCTAACTCTAGTACCCTAACTCTAGTCCCCTAACTCTAGTCCCCTAACTCTAGTACCCTAACTCTGGTACCCTAACTCTGGTCCCCTAACTCTAGTCCCCTAACTCTAGTCCCCTAACTCTGGTCCCCTAACTCTAGTACCCTAACTCTGGTCCCCTAACTCTAGTACCCTAACTCTGGTACCCTAACTCTGGTCCCCTAACTCTAGTACCCTAACTCTAGTCCCCTAACTCTGGTACCCTAACTCTGGTCCCCTAACTCTAGTCCCCTAACTCTGGTCCCCTAACTCTAGTACCCTAACTCTAGTACCCTAACTCTGGTCCCCTAACTCTAGTACCCTAACTCTAGTCCCCTAACTCTAGTACCCTAACTCTGGTACCCTAACTCTAGTACCCTAACTCTAGTACCCTAACTCTGGTACCCTAACTCTAGTACCCTAACTCTGGTCCCCTAACTCTGGTCCCCTAACTCTAGTACCCTAACTCTGGTCCCCTAACTCTGGTCCCCTAACTCTAGTACCCTAACTCTAGTACCCTAACTCTGGTACCCTAACTCTAGTACCCTAACTCTAGTCCCCTAACTCTAGTCCCCTAACTCTAGTACCCTAACTCTAGTACCCTAACTCTGGTACCCTAACTCTGGTACCCTAACTCTAGTCCCCTAACTCTAGTACCCTAACTCTGGTACCCTAACTCTGGTACCCTAACTCTAGTACCCTAACTCTAGTCCCCTAACTCTAGTACCCTAACTCTGGTACCCTAACTCTGGTACCCTAACTCTAGTACCCTAACTCTAGTACCCTAACTCTGGTCCCCTAACTCTGGTCCCCTAACTCTAGTCCCCTAACTCTGGTCCCCTAACTCTGGTACCCTAACTCTGGTACCCTAACTCTGGTCCCCTAACTCTAGTCCCCTAACTCTAGTACCCTAACTCTGGTACCCTAACTCTGGTCCCCTAACTCTAGTACCCTAACTCTAGTACCCTAACTCTGGTACCCTAACTCTGGTCCCCTAACTCTAGTACCCTAACTCTAGTACCCTAACTCTGGTACCCTAACTCTGGTACCCTAACTCTAGTACCCTAACTGTAGTACCCTAACTCTGGTCCCCTAACTCTGGTCCCCTAACTGTAGTCCCCTAACTCTGGTCCCCTAACTCTAGTACCCTAACTCTAGTCCCTTAACTCTGGTACCCTAACTCTGGTCCCCTAACTCTAGTCCCCTAACTCTGGTACCCTAACTCTGGTCCCCTAACTCTAGTCCCCTAACTCTGGTACCCTAACTCTGGTACCCTAACTCTGGTCCCCTAACTCTAGTACCCTAACTCTAGTACCCTAACTCTGGTACCCTAACTCTGGTACCCTAACTCTAGTACCCTAACTGTAGTACCCTAACTCTGGTCCCCTAACTCTGGTCCCCTAACTGTAGTCCCCTAACTCTGGTCCCCTAACTCTGGTCCCCTAACTCTAGTACCCTAACTCTAGTCCCCTAACTCTGGTACCCTAACTCTGGTCCCCTAACTCTAGTCCCCTAACTCTGGTACCCTAACTCTGGTACCCTAACTCTAGTACCCTAACTGTAGTACCCTAACTCTGGTACCCTAACTCTAGTACCCTAACTCTGGTCCCCTAACTCTGGTCCCCTAACTCTAGTACCCGAACTCTGGTACCCTAACTCTGGTACCCTAACTCTAGTCCCCTAACTCTGGTCCCCTAACTCTGGTACCCTAACTCTAGTACCCTAACTCTAGTCCCCTAACTCTGGTCCCCTAACTCTGGTACCCTAACTCTGGTACCCTAACTCTAGTACCCTAACTCTAGTCCCCTAACTCTGGTCCCCTAACTCTAGTACCCTAACTCTGGTCCCCTAACTCTAGTACCCTAACTCTAGTACCCTAACTCTGGTACCCTAACTCTGGTCCCCTAACTCTAGTCCCCTAACTCTGGTCCCCTAACTCTAGTCCCCTAACTCTAGTCCCCTAACTCTAGTCCCCTAACTCTGGTCCCCTAACTCTGGTACCCTAACTCTAGTACCCTAACTCTAGTCCCCTAACTCTGGTCCCCTAACTCTGGTACCCTAACTCTGGTACCCTAACTCTAGTCCCCTAACTCTGGTCCCCTAACTCTGGTACCCTAACTCTAGTACCCTAACTCTAGTCCCCTAACTCTGGTCCCCTAACTCTGGTACCCTAACTCTGGTCCCCTAACTCTAGTCCCCTAACTCTGGTACCCTAACTCTGGTCCCCTAACTCTAGTCCCCTAACTCTGGTCCCCTAACTCTGGTACCCTAACTCTAGTACCCTAACTCTAGTCCCCTAACTCTGGTCCCCTAACTCTAGTCCCCTAACTCTAGTACCTTAACTCTAGTCCCCTAACTCTGGTACCCTAACTCTAGTCCCCTAACTCTGGTCCCCTAACTCTAGTCCCCTAACTCTGGTCCCCTAACTCTAGTCCCCTAACTCTAGTCCCCTAACTCTAGTCCCCTAACTCTGGTCCCCTAACTCTGGTACCCTAACTCTAGTACCCTAACTCTAGTCCCCTAACTCTGGTCCCCTAACTCTGGTACCCTAACTCTGGTACCCTAACTCTAGTCCCCTAACTCTGGTACCCTAACTCTGGTACCCTAACTCTAGTACCCTAACTCTAGTCCCCTAACTCTGGTCCCCTAACTCTAGTACCCTAACTCTGGTCCCCTAACTCTAGTACCCTAACTCTAGTACCCTAACTCTGGTACCCTAACTCTGGTCCCCTAACTCTAGTCCCCTAACTCTGGTCCCCTAACTCTAGTACCCTAACTCTGGTCCCCTAACTCTGGTCCCCTAACTCTAGTACCTTAACTCTAGTACCCTAACTCTAGTCCCCTAACTCTGGTACCCTAACTCTAGTCCCCTAACTCTAGTACCCTAACTCTAGTCCCCTAACTCTGGTCCCCTAACTCTAGTACCCTAACTCTAGTACCCTAACTCTGGTCCCCTAACTCTGGTCCCCTAACTCTAGTACCCTAACTCTAGTCCCCTAACTCTAGTACCCTAACTCTAGTACCCTAACTCTGGTACCCTAACTCTAGTACCCTAACTCTAGTACCCTAACTCTGGTACCCTAACTCTAGTACCCTAACTCTAGTCCCCTAACTCTAGTCCCCTAACTCTAGTCCCCTAACTCTGGGACCCTAACTCTGGTACCCTAACTCTAGTACCCTAACTCTAGTACCCTAACTCTAGTACCCTAACTCTGGTACCCTAACTCTAGTCCCCTAACTCTAGTACCCTAACTCTGGTACCCTAACTCTAGTACCCTAACTCTAGTCCCCTAACTCTAGTCCCCTAACTCTAGTCCCCTAACTCTGGGACCCTAACTCTGGTACCCTAACTCTAGTACCCTAACTCTAGTACCCTAACTCTAGTACCCTAACTCTGGTACCTTAACTCTAGTCCCCTAACTCTGGTCCCCTAACTCTGGTCCCCTAACTCTAGTCCCCTAACTCTGGTCCCCTAACTCTAGTATCCTAACTCTGGTACCCTAACTCTGGTCCCCTAACTCTAGTCCCCTAACTCTGGTCCCCTAACTCTAGTATCCTAACTCTGGTACCCTAACTCTGGTACCCTAACTCTAGTCCCCTAACTCTGGTCCCCTAACTCTGGTCCCCTAACTCTGGTCCCCTAACTCTAGTCCCCTAACTCTGGTCCCCTAACTCTAGTCCCCTAACTCTGGTCCCCTAACTCTAGTACCCTAACTCTAGTACCCTAACTCTAGTCCCCTAACTCTAGTACCCTAACTCTGGTACCCTAACTCTGGTACCCTAACTCTGGTACCCTAACTCTGGTCCCCTAACTCTAGTCCCCTAACTCTAGTACCCTAACTCTGGTACCCTAATTCTGGTCCCCTAACTCTAGTACCCTAACTCTAGTACCCTAACTCTGGTACCCTAACTCTGGTCCCCTAACTCTAGTACCCTAACTCTGGTACCCTAACTCTGGTACCCTAACTCTGGTACCCTAACTCTGGTACCCTAACTCTAGTACCCTAACTCTAGTACCCTAACTCTGGTCCCCTAACTCTGGTCCCCTAACTCTAGTCCCCTAACTCTAGTCCCCTAACTCTAGTACCCTAACTCTAGTACCCTAACTCTGGTACCCTAACTCTAGTACCCTAACTCTAGTCCCCTAACTCTGGTCCCCTAACTCTGGTACCCTAACTCTGGTACCCTAACTCTAGTACCCTAACTCTAGTCCCCTAACTCTGGTCCCCTAACTCTAGTACCCTAACTCTGGTCCCCTAACTCTAGTACCCTAACTCTAGTACCCTAACTCTGGTCCCCTAACTCTAGTCCCCTAACTCTGGTCCCCTAACTCTAGTACCCTAACTCTGGTCCCCTAACTCTGGTCCCCTAACTCTAGTACCTTAACTCTAGTACCCTAACTCTAGTCCCCTAACTCTGGTACCCTAACTCTAGTCCCCTAACTCTAGTACCCTAACTCTAGTCCCCTAACTCTGGTCCCCTAACTCTAGTACCCTAACTCTAGTACCCTAACTCTGGTCCCCTAACTCTGGTCCCCTAACTCTAGTACCCTAACTCTAGTCCCCTAACTCTAGTACCCTAACTCTGGTACCCTAACTCTAGTACCCTAACTCTAGTACCCTAACTCTGGTACCCTAACTCTAGTACCCTAACTCTAGTCCCCTAACTCTAGTACCCTAACTCTGGGACCCTAACTCTGGTACCCTAACTCTAGTACCCTAACTCTAGTACCCTAACTCTGGTCCCCTAACTCTGGTCCCCTAACTCTAGTCCCCTAACTCTGGTACCCTAACTCTAGTCCCCTAACTCTAGTATCCTAACTCTGGTACCCTAACTCTGGTCCCCTAACTCTAGTCCCCTAACTCTGGTCCCCTAACTCTAGTATCCTAACTCTGGTACCCTAACTCTGGTACCCTAACTCTAGTCCCCTAACTCTGGTCCCCTAACTCTGGTCCCCTAACTCTGGTCCCCTAACTCTAGTCCCCTAACTCTGGTCCCCTAACTCTAGTCCCCTAACTCTGGTCCCCTAACTCTAGTACCCTAACTCTAGTACCCTAACTCTAGTCCCCTAACTCTAGTACCCTAACTCTGGTACCCTAACTCTGGTACCCTAACTCTGGTACCCTAACTCTGGTCCCCTAACTCTAGTCCCCTAACTCTAGTACCCTAACTCTGGTACCCTAACTCTGGTCCCCTAACTCTAGTACCCTAACTCTAGTACCCTAACTCTGGTACCCTAACTCTGGTCCCCTAACTCTAGTACCCTAACTCTAGTACCCTAACTCTGGTACCCTAACTCTGGTACCCTAACTCTGGTACCCTAACTCTAGTACCCTAACTCTAGTACCCTAACTCTGGTCCCCTAACTCTGGTCCCCTAACTCTAGTCCCCTAACTCTAGTCCCCTAACTCTAGTCCCCTAACTCTAGTACCCTAACTCTGGTACCCTAACTCTGGTACCCTAACTCTAGTACCCTAACTCTGGTCCCCTAACTCTGGTCCCCTAACTCTAGTCCCCTAACTCTAGTACCCTAACTCTGGTACCCTAACTCTGGTACCCTAACTCTGGTCCCCTAACTCTGGTCCCCTAACTCTGGTCCCCTAACTCTAGTCCCCTAACTCTAGTACCCTAACTCTGGTACCCTAACTCTGGTACCCTAACTCTGGTACCCTAACTCTGGTCCCCTAACTCTGGTCCCCTAACTCTGGTACCCTAACTCTGGTACCCTAACTCTGGTACCCTAACTCTAGTACCCTAACTCTGGTACCCTAACTCTGGTACCTTAACTCTAGTCCCCTAACTCTGGTCCCCTAACTCTAGTCCCCTAACTCTGGTACCCTAACTCTGGTACCCTAACTCTAGTACCCTAACTCTGGTACCCTAACTCTGGTACCCTAACTCTAGTACCCTAACTCTGGTACCCTAACTCTAGTACCCTAACTCTAGTACCCTAACTCTAGTACCCTAACTCTGGTACCCTAACTCTGGTCCCCTAACTCTGGTCCCCTAACTCTAGTCCCCTAACTCTGGTCCCCTAACTGTAGTACCCTAACTCTGGTACCCTAACTCTAGTACCCTAACTCTGGTACCCTAACTCTGGTACCCTAACTCTAGTACCCTAACTCTGGTCCCCTAACTCTGGTCCCCTAACTGTAGTACCCTAACTCTGGTACCCTAACTCTAGTACCCTAACTCTGGTACCCTAACTCTGGTACCCTAACTCTAGTACCCTAACTCTGGTACCCTAACTCTGGTTCCCTAACTGTAGTACCCTAACTCTGGTACCCTAACTCTGGTACCCTAACTCTAGTCCCCTAACTCTGGTCCCCTAACTCTGGTACCCTAACTCTGGTCCCCTAACTCTAGTACCCTAACTCTAGTACCCTAACTCTAGTACCTGCACCCTAGTACCTCCACCCTAGTACCTCCACTCTAGTACCTGCACTCTAGTACCTCCACTCTAGTACCTCCACCCTAGTACCTCCACTCTAGTACCTCCACTCTAGTACCTCCACTCTAGTACCCTAACTCTAGTACCTGCACCCTAGTACCTCCACCCTAGTACCTCCACCCTAGTACCTCCACCCTACTACCTCCACTCTAGTACCTGCACCCTAGTACCTGCACCCTAGTACCTCCACCCTAGTACCTCCACTCTAGTACCTGCACTCTAGTACCTCCACTCTAGTACCTGCACCCTAGTACCTGCACCCTAGTACCTCCACTCTAGTACCTCCACTCTAGTACCTCCACTCTAGTACCCTAACTCTAGTACCTGCACCCTAGTACCTCCACCCTAGTACCTCCACCCTAGTACCTCCACTCTAGTACCTACACTCTAGTACCTGCACCCTAGTACCTCCACTCTAGTACCTGCACCCTAGTACCTCCACCCTAGTACCTCCACTCTAGTACCTGCACTCTAGTACCTCCACTCTAGTACCTGCACCCTAGTACCTCCACCCTAGTACCTCCACTCTAGTACCTCCACCCTAGTACCTCCACTCTAGTACCTCCACCCTAGTACCTCCACCCTAGTACCTCCACCCTAGTACCTCCACCCTAGTACCTCCACTCTAGTACCTCCACTCTAGTACCTCCACCCTAGTACCTCCACTCTAGTACCTGCACCCTAGTACCTCCACCCTAGTACCTCCACTCTAGTACCTCCACTCTAGTACCCCCACCCTAGTACCTCCACCCTAGTACCCCCACTCTAGTACCTCCACCCTAGTACCTCCACTCTAGTACCCCACTCTAGTACCTCCACTCTAGTACCTGCACTCCAGTACCTGCACCCTAGTACCTCCACCCTAGTACCTCCACTCTAGTACCTGCACCCTAGTACCTCCACTCTAGTACCTCCACCCTAGTACCTCCACCCTAGTACCTCCACCCTAGTACCTCCACTCTAGTACCCTAACTCTAGTACCTCCACTCTAGTACTTCCACCATAGTACCTCCACTCTAGTACCTGCACCCTAGTACCTCCACCCTAGTACCTCCACCCTAGTACCTCCACTCTAGTACCTCCACTCTAGTACCTGCACCCTAGTACCTCCACTCTAGTACCTCCACCTTAGTACCTCCACTCTAGTACCTCCACTCTAGTACCTCCACTCTAGTACCTTCACCCTAGTACCTCCACTCTAGTACCTCCACTCTAGTACCTGCACTCTAGTACCTCCACCCTAGTACCTCCACTCTAGTACCTCCACTCTAGTACCTCCACTCTAGTACCTCCACCCTAGTACCTCCACTCTAGTACCTCCACTCTAGTACCTGCACTCTAGTACCTCCACCCTAGTACCTCCACTCTAGTACCTCCACTCTAGTACCTCCACTCTAGTACCTCCACCCTAGTACCCTAACTCTAGTACCTCCACCCTAGTACCTCCACTCTAGTACCTCCACTCTAGTACCTCCACTCTAGTACCTCCACCCTAGTACCTCCACTCTAGTACCTCCACTCTAGTACCTCCACCCTAGTACCTCCACTCTAGTACCTCCACTCTAGTACCTCCACTCTAGTACCTCCACCCTAGTACCTCCACTCTAGTACCTCCACTCTAGTACCTCCACCCTAGTACCTCCACCCTAGTACCTCCACTCTAGTACCTCCACCCTAGTACCTCCACTCTAGTACCTCCACCCTAGTACCTCCACCCTAGTACCTCCACTCTAGTACCTCCACTCTAGTACCTCCACTCTAGTACCTCCACTCTAGTACCTCCACCCTAGTACCTCCACTCTAGTACCTCCACTCTAGTACCTCCACCCTAGTACCTCCACTCTTCTACCAGGAAGCCAGGCTGCAGTAACACCTGCAGGATGAAATAAGCAGGGACGTAAACCTGGGGTTGCCCATAGTGTGTGTTTATATATATATATATGGTGACCCCCCAGGTGTGACCCCCCAGGTGTGACCCTCAGGTGTGACCCCCAGGTGTGACCCCCAGGTGTGTGTGTGTGTTTCAGTTTAAGCCGGTGCTGCTGGGGACCGTGGACCCCCGCAGTGAGATGTCGAGGCTCCGGCGGGTCGTTAACAGTCAGAAATGTGTTCGAGCTGGCGGGAAACACAACGACCTGGACGACGTCGGCAGAGACCTCAACCACCACACCTTCTTTGAGATGCTCGGCAGCTGGTCCTTCGGGGACTACTTCAAGGTGGGGGGCGGAGGGGGGCTGGTCCTTAGACTGCTTCAAGGTGGGGGGGGGCTGGTCCTTAGACTGCTTCAAGGTGGGGGGGGGCTGGTCCTTAGACTGCTTCAAGGTGGGGGGGGGCTGGTCCTTAGACTGCTTCAAGGTGGGGGGGGCGGAGGGGGGCTGGTCCTTAGACTGCTTCAAGGTGGGGGGGGGCTGGTCCTTAGACTGCTTCAAGGTGGGGGGGGGCTGGTCCTTAGACTGCTTCAAGGTGGGGGGGGCGGAGGGGGGCTGGTCCTTAGACTGCTTCAAGGTGGGGGGGGGCTGGTCCTTAGACTGCTTCAAGGTGGGGGGGGGGCTGGTCCTTCGGGGACTACTTCAAGGTGGGGGGCGGAGGGGGGCTGGTCCTTAGACTGCTTCAAGGTGGGGCGGGGCGGGAGGGGGGGGTTAATTTGTTTGTGTCTGTGTGTGTGTGTTTATTAATGTGTGTGTGTGTATTAATGTGTGTGTGTGTTAATGTGTGTGTGTGTATATTAATGTGTGTGTGTATTAATGTGTGTGTGTTTGTTAATGTGTGTGTGTGTGTGTATTAATGTGTGTGTGTGTGTGTATTAATGTGTGTGTGTGTGTATTAATGTGTGTGTGTGTGTATATATTAATGTGTGTGTGTGTATTAATGTGTGTGTGTGTGTGTTAATGTGTGTGTGTGTATATTAATGTGTGTGTGTGTGTATTAATGTGTGTGTGTATTAACGTGTGTGTGTGTATTAATATGTGTGTGTGTGTGTATTAATGTGTGTGTGTGTGTGTGTATTAATGTGTGTGTATTAATGTGTGTGTGTGTGTGTGTGTGTGTATTAATGTGTGTGTATTAATGTGTGTGTGTGTGTGTGTGTGTATTAATGTGTGTGTATTAATGTGTGTGTGTGTGTGTGTGTGTGCAGGAGGAGGCGTGCCGCATGGCCTGGACTCTCCTCACAGAGCATTATGGGATACCTGCTGACAGACTGTATGTCTCTTATTTTGGCGGGGAGGAAGTGCTGGGCCTACCAGCTGATGAGGAGACAAGGCAGGTCTGGCTGGATGTGGGGTGAGTTCCTGGTTTCCTACATTAACACACAGACACTGAACGCAGCACGCAGACACCATTGGTCCGTTCCACTGATGATGTCACTGACGATGTCGCCCCCAGGGTCCCCCCCCACCGCCTGCTCCCGTTCGGACTGAAGGAGAACTTCTGGGAGATGGGGGACGCCGGTCCCTGTGGACCCTGCACAGAGATCCACTACGACCAGGTGGGGGGGCGACCCGCCTCGCACCTGGTGAACGGGGACGATCCGGATCTGGTGGAGCTCTGGAACCTGGTCTTCATGCAGTACAACAGGTAACACCGAGACCTTCTGGAACCTGGGGGGGGGGCGTTGCTATGCCAACGGTGTGAGAATGGTGATGAGCAGGTTGGTTCTGTGTGTGGAAGCTGCTGTTACCATAGTAACGTGTGTATATGTGTGTGTGTGTATTAATGTGTGTATTAATGTGTGTATATTGTGTGTGTGTGTGTTAATGTGTGTGTGTATTAATGTGTGTATATGTGTGTGTGTATTAATGTGTGTATGTGTGTGTGTGTATTAATGTGTGTATATTGTGTGTGTGTGTGTGTGTTAATGTGTGTGTGTGTATATTGTGTGTATTAATGTGTGTATATGTGTGTGTGTATTAATGTGTGTATATGTGTGTGTATTAATGTGTGTGTGTGTGTATTAATGTGTGTATATTGTGTGTGTGTATTAATGTGTGTATGTGTGTGTGTGTGTGTATTAATGTGTGTATATGTGTGTGTGTATTAATGTGTGTATTAATGTGTGTGTGTGTGTATGTATGTGTGTGTGTTAATGTGTGTGTGTATTAATGTGTGTGTGTGTGTGTGTGTGTGTTAATGTGTGTGTTTGTTAATGTGTGTATATTGTGTGTGTGTGTGTATTAATGTGTGTGTATATTAATGTGTGTATATGTGTGTGTATATATGTATGTGTGTGTGTATTAATGTGTGTATATTGTGTGTGTGTGTTAATGTGTGTGTGTATATTGTGTGTATTAATGTGTGTATATGTGTGTGTATTAATGTGTGTGTATATTGTGTGTATTAATGTGTGTATATTGTGTGTGTGTGTGTGTTAATGTGTGTGTGTGTGTATATTGTGTGTATTAACGTGTGTATATGTGTGTGTATTAATGTGTGTGTGTGTGTGTATATTGTGTGTATTAATGTGTGTATATTGTGTGTGTGTGTGTGTGTTAATGTGTGTGTGTTAATGTGTGTATATTGTGTGTATTAATGTGTGTATATGTGTGTGTGTATTAATGTGTGTATATGTGTGTGTATTAATGTGTGTGTGTGTATGTGTATTAATGTGTGTGTGTGTATTAATGTGTGTGTGTGTGTATATTGTGTGTATTAATGTGTGTATATTGTGTGTGTGTAAATTGTGTGTATTAATGTGTGTACATTGTGTGTGTGTATCAGGGAGGCGGACCACAGTCTGCGGCTGCTGCCCAGCTTCAGTGTGGATACTGGGATGGGACTGGAGAGACTGGTCAGCGTCCTGCAGGGAAAAACATCCAACTATGATACTGACCTGTTCACACCTCTGCTGGAGGCCATCCACCAGGTATATACCTCCACCTGTACACACCTCCACCTGTACACACCTCCACCTGTACACACCTCCACCTGTACACACCTCCACCTGTACACACCTCCACCAGGTACACACCTCCACCAGGTACACACCTCCACCTGTACACACCTCCACCAGGTACACACCTCCACCTGTACACACCTCCACCTGTACACACCTCCACCTGTTCACACCTCTGCTGGAGGCCATCCACAAGGTATATACCTCCACCTGTACACACCTCCACCTGTACACACCTCCACCTGTACACACCTCCACCAGGTACACACCTCCACCTGTACACACCTCCACCAGGTACACACCTCTACCTGTACACACCTCCACCTGTACACACCTCCACCTGTACACACCTCCACCTGTACACACCTCCACCAGGTACACACCTCCACCTGTACACACCTCCACCAGGTACACACCTCCACCAGGTACACACCTCCACCAGGTACACACCTCTACCTGTACACACCTCCACCTGTACACACCTCCACCTGTACACACCTCCACCTGTACACACCTCCACCAGGTACACACCTCCACCTGTACACACCTCCACCAGGTACACACCTCCACCTGGTACACACCTCCACCAGGTACACACCTCCACCTGTACACACCTCCACCTGTTCACACCTCTGCTGGAGGCCATCCACCAGGTATATACCTCCACCTGTACACACCTCCACCTGTACACACCTCCACCTGTACACACCTCCACCTGTACACACCTCCACCAGGTACACACCTCCACCTGTACACACCTCCACCTGTACACACCTCCACCAGGTACACACCTCCACCTGTACACACCTCCACCTGTACACACCTCCACCTGTACACACCTCCACCAGGTACACACCTCCACCTGTACACACCTCCACCAGGTACACACCTCTACCTGTACACACCTCCACCTGTACACACCTCCACCTGTACACACCTCCACCTGTACACACCTCCACCTGTACACACCTCCACCTGTACACACCTCCACCTGGTACACACCTCCACCTGTACACACCTCCACCTGTACACACCTGTACACACCTCCACCTGTACACACCTCCACCTGTACACACCTCCACCAGGTACACACCTCCACCAGGTACACACCTCCACCTGTACACACCTCCACCTGTACACACCTCCACCTGTACACACCTCCACCTGGTACACACCTGGTACACACCTCCACCTGTACACACCTCCACCAGGTACACACCTCCACCTGTACACACCTCCACCAGGTACACACCTCTACCTGTACACACCTCCACCTGTACACACCTCCACCTGGTACACACCTCCACCAGGTACACACCTCCACCTGTACACACCTCCACCTGGTACACACCTCCACCTGTACACACCTCCACCTGTACACACCTGTACACACCTCCACCTGTACACACCTCCACCTGTACACACCTCCACCAGGTACACACCTCCACCAGGTACACACCTCCACCTGTACACACCTCCACCTGTACACACCTCCACCTGTACACACCTCCACCTGGTACACACCAGGTACACACCTCCACCTGTACACACCTGTACACGTCTTATTCCAGGTGTAGTGAGGTGTGGTTAACAGGTGCTGTTGTCATGGTAACGGAGATGGTTAACAGGTGCTGTTGTCATGGTAACGGAGATGGTTAACAGGTGCTGTTGTCATGGTAACGGAGGTGGTTAACAGGTGCTGTTGTCATGGTAACAGAGGTCTGGCGTGCGGCCGTACGGCGGCAGGACGGGCGCAGCAGACGAGGGGCGGGTGGACATGGCGTACCGCGTGGTGGCCGACCACATCCGCACGCTGACGGTCTGCATCGCTGACGGAGTTCATCCCGGCATGTCGGGGGCAGAGTGAGTCCACCAATCAGCTGCCACCTCACAGTGATGACACAGTGATGGCGGAGTGATGTCATCAGCTGTTCTTTGATTGGCAGGTTGGTGTTACGGAGGATCCTGAGGCGGGCCGTCCGGTTCTGTGCTGAGGTCCTTCAGCTCCCCCAGGGGGCGCTGGCAGACCTGGTCCCCACCGTCACCCACAGCCTGGTAACTACAACTCCCATCATCCCCCAGCTCAATGATGTCATTATTAATCTATTTATATATCTGACTGTTGATGCTTTATAGGAAGGATTCTGATTGTCAGACGGAGCTTCTTCCTCTAAAGCATAACGACTTCCTGCTCATCAAGCAGCTGATTATTGATTGGTGATGTATTGATTGATTATTGGTTGTTGTGTCTTTAGGGAGACGTGTATCCGGAGCTCCACAGGGAGGCAGACCGAGTGAGTCCTGCTGATCAATAAACGTGTTTATTAAACCTAATCAATAACTCTGTGAGTCTCTGACATCATCAGTGAGATGATGATGTCACAGGATGATTTCATCAGCTGCTGCTCCTCCTCCAGGTAGCTGACATCATCAACGAGAACGAGGCTCACTTCCTGTCATCACTGCAGCGCGGCAGCCGGCTGATCCTCCGCACGCTCCGAAACATGGACTACAAACATGGCTCCATGGACTACAAACATGGCGTCTTATTCCCTAGTCAGTCCCTCTGTTACTACATCTCCCGTCATGCTCTCTGTCTCTCTGAACTACATCTCCCATCATGCTCTGTCTCTCTGAACTACATCTCCCATCATGCTCTCTGTCTCTCTGAACTACATCTCCCATCATGCTCTCTGTCTCTCTGAACTACATCTCCCATCATGCTCTGTCTCTCTGAACTACATCTCCCGTCATGCTCTCTGTCTCTCTGAACTACATCTCCCATCATGCTCTCTGTCTCTCTGAACTACATCTCCCATCATGCTCTCTGTCTCTCTGAACTACATCTCCCATCATGCTCTCTGTCTCTCTGAACTACATCTCCCATCATGCTCTCTGTCTCTCTGAACTACATCTCCCATGATGCTCTCTGTCTCTCTGAACTACATCTCCCATCAGCCCCGTCTCTCTGAACTACATCTCCCATCGTGCTCTCTGTCTCTCTGAACTACATCTCCCATCAGCCCCGTCTCTGAACTACATCTCCCATGATGCTCTTTGTCTCTCTGAACTACATCTCCCATCATGTTCTCTGTCTCTCTGAACTACATCTCCCATCATGCTCTCTGTCTCTCTGAACTACATCTCCCATCATGCTCTCTGTCTCTCTGAACTAAATCTCCCATCATTCTCTCTGTCTCTCTGAACTAAATCTCCCATCGTGCTCTCTGTCTCTCTGAACTACATCTCCCATCATGCTCTCTGTCTCTCTGAACTACATCTCCCATCATGCTCTCTGTCTCTCTGAACTACATCTTCCATGATGCTCTCTGTCTCTCTGAACTACATCTCCCATCAGCCCCGTCTCTCTGAACTACATCGCCCATCGTGCTCTCTGTCTCTCTGAACTACATCTCCCATCAGCCCCGTCTCTGAACTACATCTCCCATGATGCTCTCTGTCTCTCTGAACTACATCTCCCATCGTGTTCTCTGTCTCTCTGAACTACATCTCCCACCGTGCTCTCTGTCTCTCTGAACTACATCTCCCATCGTGCTCTCTGTCGCTCTGAACTAAATCTCCCATCGTGCTCTCTGTCGCTCTGAACTAAATCTCCCATCATGCTCTCTGTCGCTCTGAACTACATCTCCCATCGTGCTCTCTGTCTCTCTGAACTACATCTCCCATCATGCTCTCTGTCTCTCTGAACTACATCTCCCATCATGCTCTCTGTCTCTCTGAACTACATCTCCCATCATTCTCTCTGTCTCTCTGAACTAAATCTCCCATGATGCTCTCTGTCTCTCTGAACTACATCTTCCATGATGCTCTCTGTCTCTCTGAACTACATCTCCCATCAGCCCCGTCTCTCTGAACTACATCGCCCATCGTGCTCTCTGTCTCTCTGAACTACATCTCCCATCAGCCCCGTCTCTGAACTACATCTCCCATGATGCTCTCTGTCTCTCTGAACTACATCTCCCATCGTGTTCTCTGTCTCTCTGAACTACATCTCCCACCGTGCTCTCTGTCTCTCTGAACTACATCTCCCATCGTGCTCTCTGTCGCTCTGAACTAAATCTCCCATCGTGCTCTCTGTCGCTCTGAACTAAATCTCCCATCATGCTCTCTGTCGCTCTGAACTACATCTCCCATCGTGC
The DNA here is from genome assembly GCF_963691925.1 of Scomber scombrus. Classification (NCBI taxonomy): domain Eukaryota; kingdom Metazoa; phylum Chordata; class Actinopteri; order Scombriformes; family Scombridae; genus Scomber; species Scomber scombrus. The sequence continues at coordinate 37,039,425 of NC_084971.1, forward strand.
TCTCTGTCTCTCTGAACTAAATCTCCCATCATGCTCTCTGTCTCTCTGAACTACATCTCCCATCATGCTCTCTGTCTCTCTGAACTACATCTCCCATCATGCTCTCTGTCTCTCTGAACTACATCTCCCATCATGCTCTCTGTCTCTCTGAACTAAATCTCCCATCGTGCTCTCTGTCTCTCTGAACTACATCTCCCATCAGCCCCGTCTCTGAACTACATCTCCCATGATGCTCTCTGTCTCTCTGAACTACATCTCCCATCATGTTCTCTGTCTCTCTGAACTACATCTCCCATCGTGCTCTCTGTCGCTCTGAACTACATCTCCCATCATGCTCTCTGTCTCTCTGAACTAAATCTCCCATCATGCTCTCTGTCTCTCTGAACTAAATCTCCCATCATGCTCTCTGTCTCTCTGAACTAAATCTCCCATCATGCTCTCTGTCTCTCTGAACTAAATCTCCCATCATTCTCTCTGTCTCTCTGAACTAAATCTCCCATGATGCTCTCTGTCTCTCTGAACTAAATCTCCCATCATTCTCTCTGTCTCTCTGAACTACATCTCCCATCATTCTCTCTGTCTCTCTGAACTACATCTCCCATCATGCTCTCTGTCTCTCTGAACTACATCTCCCATCATGCTCTCTGTCTCTCTGAACTAAATCTCCCATCATGCTCTCTGTCTCTCTGAACTACATCTCCCATCATGCTCTCTGTCTCTCTGAACTACATCTCCCATCATGCTCTCTGTCTCTCTGAACTAAATCTCCCATCATTCTCTCTGTCTCTCTGAACTAAATCTCCCATCGTGCTCTCTGTCTCTCTGAACTACATCTCCCATCATGCTCTCTGTCTCTCTGAACTACATCTCCCATCATGCTCTCTGTCTCTCTGAACTACATCTTCCATGATGCTCTCTGTCTCTCTGAACTACATCTCCCATCAGCCCCGTCTCTCTGAACTACATCGCCCATCGTGCTCTCTGTCTCTCTGAACTACATCTCCCATCAGCCCCGTCTCTGAACTACATCTCCCATGATGCTCTCTGTCTCTCTGAACTACATCTCCCATCGTGTTCTCTGTCTCTCTGAACTACATCTCCCACCGTGCTCTCTGTCTCTCTGAACTACATCTCCCATCGTGCTCTCTGTCGCTCTGAACTAAATCTCCCATCGTGCTCTCTGTCGCTCTGAACTAAATCTCCCATCATGCTCTCTGTCGCTCTGAACTACATCTCCCATCGTGCTCTCTGTCTCTCTGAACTACATCTCCCATCATGCTCTCTGTCTCTCTGAACTACATCTCCCATCATGCTCTCTGTCTCTCTGAACTACATCTCCCATCATTCTCTCTGTCTCTCTGAACTAAATCTCCCATGATGCTCTCTGTCTCTCTGAACTACATCTTCCATGATGCTCTCTGTCTCTCTGAACTACATCTCCCATCAGCCCCGTCTCTCTGAACTACATCGCCCATCGTGCTCTCTGTCTCTCTGAACTACATCTCCCATCAGCCCCGTCTCTGAACTACATCTCCCATGATGCTCTCTGTCTCTCTGAACTACATCTCCCATCGTGTTCTCTGTCTCTCTGAACTACATCTCCCACCGTGCTCTCTGTCTCTCTGAACTACATCTCCCATCGTGCTCTCTGTCGCTCTGAACTAAATCTCCCATCGTGCTCTCTGTCGCTCTGAACTAAATCTCCCATCATGCTCTCTGTCGCTCTGAACTACATCTCCCATCGTGCTCTCTGTCTCTCTGAACTAAATCTCCCATCATGCTCTCTGTCTCTCTGAACTACATCTCCCATCATGCTCTCTGTCTCTCTGAACTACATCTCCCATCATGCTCTCTGTCTCTCTGAACTACATCTCCCATCATGCTCTCTGTCTCTCTGAACTAAATCTCCCATCGTGCTCTCTGTCTCTCTGAACTACATCTCCCATCAGCCCCGTCTCTGAACTACATCTCCCATGATGCTCTCTGTCTCTCTGAACTACATCTCCCATCATGTTCTCTGTCTCTCTGAACTACATCTCCCATCGTGCTCTCTGTCGCTCTGAACTACATCTCCCATCATGCTCTCTGTCTCTCTGAACTAAATCTCCCATCATGCTCTCTGTCTCTCTGAACTAAATCTCCCATCATGCTCTCTGTCTCTCTGAACTAAATCTCCCATCATGCTCTCTGTCTCTCTGAACTAAATCTCCCATCATTCTCTCTGTCTCTCTGAACTAAATCTCCCATGATGCTCTCTGTCTCTCTGAACTAAATCTCCCATCATTCTCTCTGTCTCTCTGAACTACATCTCCCATCATTCTCTCTGTCTCTCTGAACTACATCTCCCATCATGCTCTCTGTCTCTCTGAACTACATCTCCCATCATGCTCTCTGTCTCTCTGAACTAAATCTCCCATCATGCTCTCTGTCTCTCTGAACTACATCTCCCATGATGCTCTCTGTCTCTCTGAACTACATCTCCCATGATGCTCTGTGTTGCAGCCTCGGTGGTCTGGTCTCTGCACAGGGACCTGGGTTTCCCTCTGGACCTGGTGGACCTGATGTTGGAGGAGAAGGGGGTCCAGCTGGACCGCCAGGAACTGGACCGCCTGATCTCCGAGAACCAGAAGGTGAGCCTCATCCTGACCCTTAACCCCCCCCCCCCCACACACACACACACACACACACACACACACACACAGTGTTTTTATAGTTATACATATTTTATTGTACTGTAGCAATAACAGTTTATCATTAGAAAGCTGGTTCTGACCCTGGTCCTGGTTCTGACCCTGGTCCTGGTTCTAACCCTGGTCCTGGTTCTAACCCGGTCCTGGTTCTGACCCTGGTCCTGGTTCTAACCCGGTCCTGGTTCTGACCCTGGTTCTGACCCTGGTCCTGGTTCTAACCCTGGTTCTAACCCTGGTCCTGGTTCTGACCCTGGTTCTGGTTCTGACCCTGGTTCTGACCCAGCAGGTGGTCTCTGAGCAGCAGGATCAGGACCCGTCAGTGAGTCTGGATGTTGGGAGTCTGTCGGAGCTGCAAAGACTCAGAATCCCTTTAACAGCTGAGGACAGGAAGTACCGGTACCATCTGGATCAGGACCGCTACGGTACCACACTACACAATATACACACTGTACTACACACTATACACACTGTACTACACACTATACTACACAATATACACACTATATACTACACACCTTTAACAGCTGAGGACAGGAAGTACCGGTTCCATCTGGATCAGGACCGCTACGGTACCACACTGCACACTATACACACTGTACTACACACTATACACTATACTACACAATATACACACTATATACTACACACCTTTAACAGCTGAGGACAGGAAGTACCGGTACCCTCTGGATCAGGACCGCTACGGTACCACACTGCACAGTATACACACTGTACTACACACTATACACTATACTACACAATATACACACTATACTACACAATATACACACTATATACTACACACCTTTAACAGCTGAGGACAGGAAGTACCGGTACCATCTGGATCAGGACTGCTACGGTACCACACTACACACTATACACACTATACACACTGTACTACACACTATACACTATACTACACAATATACACACTATATACTACACACCTTTAACTGCTGAAGACAGGAAGTACCGGTTCCATCTGGATCAGGACCGCTACGGTACCACACTACTACACACTATACACACTGTACTACACACTATACACACTATATACTACACACTATATACTACACACTATACACACTGTACTACACACTATACACTATACACACTGTACTACACACTATACACTATACACACTGTACTACACACTATACTACACACTACTACACACTATATACTACACACTATATACTACACACTATACACACTATATACTACACACTATATACTACACACTATACACACTGTACTACACAATATACACTATACACACTGTACTACACACTATACTACACACTACTACACACTATATACTACACACTATATACTACACACTATACACACTATATACTACACACTATACACACTGTACTACACACTATACACTATACACACTGTACTACACACTATACACACTATACACACTATATACTACACACTATACACACTACTACACACTATATACTACACACTACTACACACTATATACTACACACTATACACACTATATACTACACACTATACACACTATACACACTATATACTACACACTATACACACTATATACTGTCTCACCCGTCTCACCTCTCTCACTTGTCTCACCCGTCTCACCTCTCTCACCTGTCTCACCTCTCTCACCTGTCTCATCCGTCTCACCTCTCTCACTTGTCTCACCCGTCTCACCTGTCTCATCCGTCTCACCTCTCTCACTTGTCTCACCTCTCTCACCTCTCTCACTTGTCTCACCCGTCTCACCTCTCTCACCTGTCTCACCTCTCTCACCTGTCTCATCCGTCTCACCTCTCTCACTTGTCTCACCCGTCTCACCTGTCTCATCCGTCTCACCTCTCTCACCTGTCTCACCCGTCTCACCCGTCTCACCCGTCTCACCTGTCTCACCTCTCTCACTTGTCTCACCTCTCTCACCTCTCTCACCTGTCTCACCCGTCTCACCCGTCTCACCTCTCTCACCCGTCTCACCCGTCTCACCTCTCTCACCTCTCTCACCTGTCTCACCCGTCTCACCCGTCTCACCTCTCTCACCCGTCTCACCTGTCTCACCTGTCTCACCCGTCTCACCTCTCTCACCCGTCTCACCTCTCTCACCTGTCTCACCTCTCTCACTTGTCTCACCCGTCTCACCTCTCTCACCTGTCTCACATGTCTCACCCGTCTCACCTCTCTCACTTGTCTCACCCGTCTCACCTGTCTCACCCGTCTCACCTCTCTCACCCGTCTCACCTCTCTCACCCGTCTCACCCGTCTCACCTCTCTCACCCGTCTCACCTGTCTCACCTGTCTCACCCGTCTCACCTCTCTCACCCGTCTCACCTCTCTCACCTGTCTCACCTCTCTCACTTGTCTCACCCGTCTCACCTCTCTCACCTGTCTCACATGTCTCACATGTCTCACCCGTCTCACTTGTCTCACCCGTCTCACCTGTCTCACCCGTCTCACCTCTCTCACCTCTCTCACTTGTCTCACCTGTCTCACCCGTCTCACCTCTCTCACCCGTCTCACCTGTCTCACCCGTCTCACCTCTCTCACCTCTCTCACCTGTCTCACCCGTCTCACCTCTCTCACCCGTCTCACCTGTCTCATATGTCTCACCCGTCTCACCTCTCTCACCCGTCTCACCCGTCTCACCTCTCACCTCTCTCACCCGTCTCACCTCTCTCTCCTCTCTCACCCGTCTCACCTGTCTCACCTCTCTCACCCGTCTCACCTGTCTCATATGTCTCACCCGTCTCACCTCTCTCACCCGTCTCACCCGTCTCACCTCTCTCACCCGTCTCACCTCTCTCTCCTCTCTCACCCGTCTCACCTGTCTCACCTCTCTCACCTCTCTCACTTGTCTCACCCGTCTCACCTGTCTCACCCGTCTCACCTCTCTCACCTGTCTCACCCCTCTCACCTCTCTCACCCGTCTCACCTCTCTCACCCGTCTCACCTCTCTCACCTGTGCCTCTCCATCTCTACCTGCCCGCAGTGTTCCCAGAATGCCGTGCGGTGGTGCTGGCGCTGTATGACGGTCAGTCTCTGGTTTCGGAGGTGATGGGGGGTCAGCGGTGCGGAGTGGTCCTGGACCAGACCTGCTTCTATGCTGAGCAGGGGGGGCAGTCACATGACCGGGGCTACTTCACCCGGGACGGACTGCAGGACGTCCCCTTCCCCGTGGAGGCCGTGGTCCTGGCGGGGGGGTACGTGGTCCATCAGGTGACCGCACCTGACACCCTGAAGACCGGAGACCAGGTCCAGCTGCACCTGGACCAGGTAACCAATCATAGTCCCTCATGTCTACAGGTCCAACTGTCTCTGTGTTCTGCAGGTCTTCAGGTCCAACTGTCTCTGTGTTCTGCAGGTCTTCAGGTCCAACTGTCTCTGTGTTCTTCAGGTCCAACTGTCTCTGTGTTCTTCAGGTCCAACTGTCTCTGTGTTCTGCAGGTCCAACTGTCTCTGTGTTCTGCAGGTCTTCAGGTCCAACTGTCTTTGTGTTCTGCAGGTCTTCAGATCCAACTGTCTCTGTGTTCTGCAGGTCCAACTGTCTTTGTGTTCTGCAGGTCTTCAGATCCGACTGTCTCTGTGTTCTGCAGGTCCAACTGTCTCTGTGTTCTGCAGGTCTTCAGGTCCAACTGTCTCTGTGTTCTGCAGGTCTTCAGGTCCAACTGTCTCTGTGTTCTTCAGGTCCAACTGTCTCTGTGTTCTTCAGGTCCAACTGTCTCTGTGTTCTGCAGGTCCAACTGTCTCTGTGTTCTGCAGGTCTTCAGGTCCAACTGTCTTTGTGTTCTGCAGGTCTTCAGATCCAACTGTCTCTGTGTTCTGCAGGTCCAACTGTCTTTGTGTTCTGCAGGTCTTCAGATCCGACTGTCTCTGTGTTCTGCAGGTCCAACTGTCTCTGTGTTCTGCAGGTCTTCAGGTCCAACTGTCTCTGTGTTCTGCAGGTCTTCAGGTCCAACTGTCTCTGTGTTCTGCAGGTCCAACTGTTTCTGTGTTCTTCAGGTCCAACTGTGTCTGTGTTCTGCAGGTCTTCAGGTCCAACTGTCTCTGTGTTCTTCAGGTCCAACTGTCTCTGTGTTCTTCAGGTCCAACTGTCTTTGTGTTCTGCAGGTCTTCAGGTGGTCCTGTATGGTGAAGCACACAGCGACTCACATCCTGAACTTCGCTCTGAAGACGGTTCTGGGTCCATCGGTCCAGCAGAGAGGTTCCCATGTGTCAGCTGATCGTCTCCGCTTCGACTTCAGTGTGAAGGTCAGAGTCCCACATCAGTACTGGGAGCTCTACTGGGAGTTCTACAGGAGCTCTACTGGGAGTTCTACTGGAGCTCTACTGGGAGTTCTACTGGAGCTCTACTGGGAGTTCTACTGGAGCTCTGCTGGGAGTTCTACTGAAGCTCTACTGGGAGCTCTACTGGAGCTCTACTGGGAGCTCTGCTGGGAGCTCTAGTGGAGCTCTTCTGGGAGTTCTACTGGAGCTCTGCTGGGAGTTCTACTGAAGCTCTACTGGGAGCTCTACTGGAGCTCTACTGGGAGCTCTGCTGGGAGCTCTAGTGGAGCTCTTCTGGGAGTTCTAGTGGAGCTCTACTGGGAGCTCTAGTGGAGCTCTGCTGGGAGCTGTAGTGGAGCTCTGCTGGGAGCTCTAGTGGAGCTCTGCTGGGAGCTCTTCTGGGAGCTCTACTGGAGCTCTAATGGAGCTCTTCTGGGAGCTCTACTGGGAGCTCTGCTGGGAGCTCTAGTGGAGCTCTGCTGGGAGCTCTTCTGGGAGCTCTACTGGAGCTCTAATGGAGCTCTTCTGGGAGCTCTACTGGGAGCTCTGCTGGGAGCTCTAGTGGAGCTCTACTGGGAGCTCTACTGGGAGCTCTACTGGGAGCTCTAGTGGAGCTCTACTGGGAGCTCTACTGGGAGCTCTACTGGGAGCTCTAGTGGAGCTCTACTGGGAGCTCTACTGGGAGCTCTACTGGGAGCTCTAGTGGAGCTCTACTGGGAGCTCTAGTGGAGCTCTGCTGGGAGCTCTTCTGGGAGCTCTACTGGAGCTCTAATGGAGCTCTTCTGGGAGCTCTACTGGGAGCTCTGCTGGGAGCTCTAGTGGAGCTCTACTGGGAGCTCTACTGGGAGCTCTACTGGGAGCTCTAGTGGAGCTCTACTGGGAGCTCTACTGGGAGCTCTACTGGGAGCTCTAGTGGAGCTCTACTGGGAGCTCTACTGGGAGCTCTAGTGGAGCTCTACTGGGAGCTCTAGTGGAGCTCTGCTGGGAGCTCTAGTGGAGCTCTAGTGGGAGCTCTAGTGGAGCTCTACTGGGAGCTCTACAGGGAGTTATACTGGAGCTCTAGTGGGAGCTCTACTGGGAGCTCTGCTGGGAGCTCTAATGGAGCTCTAGTGGAGCTCTACTGGGAACTCTACTGGGAGCTCTAGTGGAGCTCTACTGGGAGCTCTAGTGGAGCTCTACTGGGAGCTCTAGTGGAGCTCTAGTGGAGCTCTACTGGGAGCTCTAGTGGAGCTCTAGTGGGAGCTCTACTGGGAGCTCTGCTGGGAGCTCTAATGGAGCTCTAGTGGAGCTCTACTGGGAACTCTACTGGGAACTCTAGTGGAGCTCTACTGGGAGCTCTGCTGGAGCTCTACTGGGAGCTCTAGTGGAGCTCTAGTGGAGCTGTTCTCTGTTGTTTTTTAAAGCATTGATGGGGTCCAGAGTTCTCAGTGATTCTGCAGCACTAAGGGTTCGGGTCTGTCTGAGGGAGGAAAGTCCAGTAACAGAACTTAAATAGAACAAACAGTGGGAGGATGTTTATCACAGCAGCTCATAAAACAACGCTGGTGTTTCTTCTTCTGTGGTGTTTCTTCTTCAGGGCTCTCTGAGCGTGTCTCAGCTGCAGCAGGTGGAGAGCTGCGTGAACAGCATGATCTCAGCCAATCACGCGGTCTACAGCCAGGAGCTCCCCCTGCAGACCGCCAGGAGCATCGCGGGCCTGAGGACCGTCGACGAGGTGACACATACACACTTCCTGCTGGGTTTCACAATAAGAGCCCTGCAGTTCCTGCTACACTGGAAGACTTTTGTTGTGAAACATCACTTCCTGTCTCTGCAGGTGTATCCTGACCCGGTCCGGGTGGTGTCGGTGGCGGTTCCGGTCTCTGAGCTGCTGGACGGCCGGACGGACAAACAGACATCTGTGGAGCTCTGCTGTGGAACGTAAGACTGTAACCAATCAATCAATCAATCAATCAATCAATCAAATGTCTAAATGTATACAGGTGAGATAGAAGGAATGACATCACACAGGTGAGATAGAAGGAATGACATCACACAGGTGAGATAGAAGGAATGACATCACACAGGTGAGATAGAAGGAATGACATCACACAGGTGAGATAGAAGGAATGACATCACACATGTGAGATAGAAGGAATGACATCACACAGGTGAGATAGAAGGAATGACATCACACAGGTGAGATAGAAGGAATGACATCATTCAGGTGTTTTCAGCCACCTGCTGCAGACCGGCGCCATCGAGGATCTGGTGATCGTGTCAGAGAGACAGCTGGTCAGAGGGATCAGCCGGGTCGTCGCGGTAACGGGACGCGACGCCACCCGGGTCAGTAACCGCCATCCTGCTGTGCTCCCAGTGCTCCCAGCGTTCCCAGTGTTCCCAGTGTGCTCCCAGTGTTCCCAGTGTGTTCCCAGTGTGTTCCCAGTGTGTTCCCAGTGTGCTCCCAGTGTTCCCAGTGTTCCCAGTGTGCTCCCAGTGTTCCCAGTGTGTTCCCAGTGTGCTCCCAGTGTTTCCAGTGTGTTCCCAGTGTGTTCCCAGTGTGCTCCCAGTGTGTTCCCAGTGTGTTCCCAGTGTTCCCAGTGTGTTCCCAGTGTGTTCCCAGTGTTCCCAGTGTGTTCCCAGTGTTCCCAGTGTGCTCCCAGTGTTCCCAGTGTGTTCCCAGTGTGCTCCCAGTGTTCCCAGTGTTCCCAGTGTGTTCCCAGTGTGCTCCCAGTGTGCTCCCAGTGTGTTCCCAGTGTGCTCCCAGTGTTCCCAGTGTGTTCCCAGTGTGTTCCCAGTGTTCCTAGTGTGTTCCCAGTGTGTTCCCAGTGTGTTCCCAGTGTTCCCAGTGTGTTCCCAGTGTGTTCCCAGTGTTCCCAGTGTGTTCCCAGTGTTCCCAGTGTTCCCAGTGTGTTCCCAGTGTTCCCAGTGTGCTCCCAGTGTTCCCAGTGTGTTCCCAGTGTGCTCCCAGTGTTCCCAGTGTTCCCAGTGTGTTCCCAGTGTGCTCCCAGTGTTCCCAGTGTGTTCCCAGTGTTCCTAGTGTGTTCCCAGTGTGTTCCCAGTGTTCCCAGTGTGTTCCCAGTGTGTTCCCAGTGTGCTCCCAGTGTTCCCAGTGTGTTCCCAGTGTTCCCAGTGTTCCCAGTGTTCCCAGTGTGTTCCCAGTGTTCCCAGTGTGTTCCCAGTGTTCCTAGTGTGTTCCTAGTGTGTTCCCAGTGTGTTCCCAGTGTGTTCCCAGTGTTCCCAGTGTGTTCCCAGTGTGTTCCCAGTGTTCCCAGTGTGTTCCCAGTGTGCTCCCAGTGTTCTCAGTGTGTTCCCAGTGTGTTCCCAGTGTGTTCCAAGTGTGTTCCCAGTGTTCCTAGTGTGTTCCCAGTGTGTTCCCAGTGTTCCCAGTGTGTTCCCAGTGTGCTCCCAGTGTTCCCAGTGTTCCTAGTGTGTTACCAGTGTGTTCCCAGTGTGTTCCTAGTGTGTTCCCAGTGTGTTCCCAGTGTTCCCAGTGTGTTCCCAGTGTGTTCCCAGTGTTCCCAGTGTGTTCCCAGTGTGTTCCCAGTGTGTTCCCAGTGTTCCCAGTGTGTTCCCAGTGTTCCCAGTGTGTTCCCAGTGTGTTCCCAGTGTGTTCCCAGTGTTCCCAGTGTGTTCCCAGTGTGTTCCCAGTGTGTTCCCAGTGTTCCCAGTGTGTTCCCAGTGTTCCCAGTGTGTTCCCAGTGTGTTCCCAGTGTGTTCCCAGTGTGTTACCAGTGTGTTCCCAGTGTGTTCCCAGTGTTCCTAGTGTGTTCCCAGTGTGTTCCCAGTGTTCCCAGTGTGTTCCCAGTGTTCCCAGTGTGTTCCCAGTGTTCCCAGTGTTCCCAGTGTTCCCAGTGTGTTCCCAGTGTTCCCAGTGTGTTCCCAGTGTTCCCAGTGTGTTCCCAGTGTTCCTAGTGTGTTCCCAGTGTGATCCCAGTGTGTTCCCAGTGTGTTCCCAGTGTGTTCCCAGTGTGTTCCCAGTGTTCCCAGTGTGCTCCCAGTGTTCCCAGTGTGTTCCCAGTGTGTTCCCAGTGTTCCCAGTGTGTTCCCAGAGTGTTCCCAGTGTGTTCCCAGTGTGCTCCCAGTGTTCCCAGTGTGTTCCCAGTGTGTTCCAAGTGTGTTCCCAGTGTTCCTAGTGTGTTCCCAGTGTGTTCCCAGTGTTCCCAGTGTGTTCCCAGTGTGCTCCCAGTGTTCCCAGTGTGTTCCCAGTGTTCCTAGTGTGTTACCAGTGTGTTCCCAGTGTGTTCCCAGTGTTCCCAGTGTGCTCCCAGTGTTCCCAGTGTGTTCCCAGTGTGTTCCCAGTGTTCCCAGTGTGTTCCCAGAGTGTTCCCAGTGTGTTCCCAGTGTGCTCCCAGTGTTCCCAGTGTGTTCCCAGTGTGTTCCAAGTGTGTTCCCAGTGTTCCTAGTGTGTTCCCAGTGTGTTCCCAGTGTTCCCAGTGTGTTCCCAGTGTGCTCCCAGTGTTCCCAGTGTGTTCCCAGTGTTCCTAGTGTGTTACCAGTGTGTTCCCAGTGTGTTCCCAGTGTTCCCAGTGTGTTCTCAGTGTGTATTAACCAGGCCTTTTTGTTCTTCGTGTCTCAGGCTCGGGAGGCGGGTCAGCTGTTGTCACAGGAAGTGGACTCTCTGGCGGTCAGAATAGCAGACTCCGCCCCTTCCTGCCTGGACTCCGCCCACTGCCTCGCTAAGGAAGTGGGCGTGGTCTCTGATGTAAGTAATAACAACGTTGACATACCCTGCTTCTGGTAGCAGGTTCTGACCCTCCTGATGCTGGATCCTGGTGTTTGTTATGATCCATGGCTAGCACACAAGTCCAATAACACCCCTCAGGTTCAGATGGGCCCCCCCCCCCCCCCCTCCAGGTTTCTCCATTGTTGCCCACGTGGGCGTTGAAGTCCCCCAGCAGAACTATGGACCCACCGGGCTGCGGCCCCTCCAGGGCCCAGAGAGTCCAAGAAGGCCGGGTACTCTGAGCTGCTGTTCACTGCAGAACCACAGAACCAGTCAGAGTCTTCCTCGTTTGGTTCTGAGAGGAGGCTGGCATCTGCGTTCTGGAGGTTCTGTAGTTTAGGAGGGAGGAACCAGAGGAGATGTTCTGTAGTTTAGGAGGGAGGAACCAGAGGAGATGTTCTGTAGTTTAGGAGGGAGGAACCAGAGGAGATGTTCTGTAGTTTAGGAGGGAGGAACCAGAGGAGATGTTCTGTAGTTTAGGAGGGAGGAACCAGAGGAGAGGTTCTGTAGTTTAGGAGGGAGGAACCAGAGGAGAGGTTCTGTAGTTTAGGAGGGAGGAACCAGAGGAGATGTTCTGTAGTTTAGGAGGGAGGAACCAGAGGAAGGTTCTAACAGCAGTGTTCTGTGTGTGACAGGCTGTAGATAACACAGCGGTTCCTCAGTGGCAGCGCAGGGAGCTTCAGACCCGGCTGAAGACTCTGCAGAGGAGCAGCAACACGGCCGTCAGGAAGTTGGAGAGTCGAGAGGTGAGGATGCAACCTGACCCGTCACCCGACCCGTTACCCGACCCGTCACCCGACCCGTCACCTGACCCGTCACCCGACCCGTCACCCGACCCGTTACCCGACCCGTTACCCGACCCCTTACCCGACCCGTCACCCGACCCCTTACCCGACCCGTTACCCGACCCCTTACCCGACCCGTCACCCGACCCGTCACCTGTTCACTCTGTTTATTAACGAGCTCACCTGATGTCTGATTACCCATCATGCTTTGCACAGGCTGCAGCGAGAGCTCAGACTCTGCTGGAGACACACGGCAAGAAGCAGCTGCTGGTGGACTCAGTGGAGACGGACTCTGAGTCGGTACGTCTTCAGCGAAAGTACTGCAGTATTATAGTGATGTAGTATGCAGTATTACAGTAAAAGTACTGCAGTATTATAGTGATGTAGTATGCAGTATTACAGTAAAAGTACTGCAGTATTATGAGTGATGTAGTATGCAGTATTACAGTAAAAGTACTGCAGTATTACAGTAAAAGTACTGCAGTATTATGAGTGATGTAGTATGCAGTATTACAGTAAAAGTACTGCAGTATTATGAGTGATGTAGTATGCAGTATTACAGTAAAAGTACTGCAGTACTATGAGTGATGTAGTATGCAGTATTACAGTAAAAGTACTGCAGTATTATAGTGATGTAGTATGCAGTATTACAGTAAAGTACTGCAGTATTATAGTGATGTAGTATGCAGTATTACAGTAAAAGTACTGCAGTATTATGAGTGATGTAGTATGCAGTACTGCACTATCAGTATTACAGTAAAAGTACTGCAGTATTATAGTGATGTAGTATGCAGTATTACAGTAAAGTACTGCAGTATTATAGAGATGTAGTATGCAGTATTACAGTAAAAGTACTGCAGTATTATAGTGATGTAGTATGCAGTATTACAGTAAAAGTACTGCAGTATTATAGTGATGTAGTATGCAGTATTACAGTAAAAGTACTGCAGTATTATGAGTGATGTAGTATGCAGTATTACAGTAAAAGTACTGCAGTATTATAGTGATGTAGTATGCAGTATTACAGTAAAAGTACTGCAGTACTATGAGTGATGTAGTATGCAGTATTACAGTAAAAGTACTGCAGTATTATGAGTGATGTAGTATGCAGTATTACAGTAAAAGTACTGCAGTATTATAGTGATGTAGTATGAAGTATTACAGTAAAAGTACTGCAGTATTATAGTGATGTAGTATGCAGTATTACAGTAAAAGTACTGCAGTATTATGAGTGATGTAGTATGCAGTATTACAGTAAAAGTACTGCAGTATTATAGTGATGTAGTATGCAGTATTACAGTAAAAGTACTGCAGTACTATGAGTGATGTAGTATGCAGTATTACAGTAAAAGTACTGCAGTATTATGAGTGATGTAGTATGCAGTATTACAGTAAAAGTACTGCAGTATTATGAGTGATGTAGTATGCAGTATTACAGTAAAAGTACTGCAGTACTATGAGTGATGTAGTATGCAGTATTACAGTAAAAGTACTGCAGTATTATAGTGATGTAGTATGCAGTATTACAGTAAAGTACTGCAGTATTATAGTGATGTAGTATGCAGTATTACAGTAAAAGTACTGCAGTATTATGAGTGATGTAGTATGCAGTATTACAGTAAAAGTACTGCAGTATTATAGTGATGTAGTATGCAGTATTACAGTAAAGTACTGCAGTATTATAGTGATGTAGTATGCAGTATTACAGTAAAAGTACTGCAGTATTATAGTGATGTAGTATGCAGTATTACAGTAAAAGTACTGCAGTATTATAGTGATGTAGTATGCAGTATTACAGTAAAAGTACTGCAGTATTATAGTGATGTAGTATGCAGTATTACAGTAAAAGTACTGCAGTATTATAGTGATGTAGTATGCAGTATTACAGTAAAAGTACTGCAGTATAATGAGTGATGTCACTGCTGCTGTGCTCTGATTGGATGATGATCACTTCCTGTCAGGTGGTGATGAAGACGGTTAATCAGCTGAGCTCGGTTTCACCTCAGAGTCATGTGATGCTGCTCGCTCACCAGCGGCATTCTGGGAAGGTTCTGTGTGCCTGTCAGGTCTCCAAGGTAACCGTCAGTCAGTGACATCACAGGGGGGGCGGGGTCTGGTTTTCAGTCCTCTGATTGGCTGTCTCTCCTCAGGGCTCGTCTCTCCTGGCCTCCGATTGGGCGGTAGCGGTGTGCCGGCACCTGGGGGGCAGTGGGGGGGGCTCGGCGCTGGTTGCCAGGGGAACGGGGAGTAGCAGTGACATCACAGAGGCGCTGAAGTGGGCGGAGGAGTTCGCTCGCCAAAAAACAGGACGATGATGTCACACCTGAGCCTGCTGTAAGCCCCGCCCACAGCTGCAGACGGGACGCTCTGATTGGCCGAAAGGTTCAGGTGTAACGGGTTATTTATATATATGTATAATATAATATATGTTTATATATATATATCTATATATAATATAATATAATATATGTTTATATATAATATATATATCTATATATAATATATATCTTTGTTTTAAAAGAAATAAAAACATCAAAACTCACTCTGGGTCAGGCTTTTATTCTGAAGGACCAATCACAACATGAAGAACTGTGAACCCCCCCCCCCCCCCCCCCTTATATAAGATTATATAAACCAACACATGTAGAATACGTCTCTATGTGATCCGGACCAGGACCAGGTTCTGGGTTAGGATCAGGACCAGGGTCTGGGTCAGGACCAGGACCAGGGTCTGGGTCAGGACCAGGGTCTGGGTCAGGACCAGGACCAGGGTCAGGACCAGGGTCTGGGTCAGGACCAGGACCAGGGTCAGGACCAGGACCAGGGTCTGGGTCTGGGTCAGGACCAGGACCAGGGTCTGGGTCAGGACCAGGGTCTGGGTCAGGACCAGGGTCTGGGTCAGGACCAGGACCAGGGTCAGGGTCAGGACCAGGACCAGGGTCTGGGTCAGGACCAGGGTCTGGGTCAGGACCAGGACCAGGGTCTGGGTCAGGACCAGGGTCTGGGTCAGGACCAGGGTCTGGGTCAGGACCAGGGTCTGGGTCAGGACCAGGACCAGGGTCTGGGTCAGGACCAGGACCAGGGTCTGGGTCAGGACCAGGACCAGGGTCTGGGTCTTCAGAGCAGAGACACGTTGAGCCACTGCAGGAGAATCACAGAGTTACATCATCAC
>NC_084971.1:37060042-37087542 GCF_963691925.1 Scomber scombrus
CACTAGTTACACACTAACTACACACTAGTTACACACGTTAAATACACACTAGTTACACACTAAACACACACTAGTTACACATTAAACACACACTAACTACACACTAGTTACACACTAACTACACACTAGTTACACACGTTAAACACACACTAGTTACACACATTAAACACACACTAGTTACACACGTTAAATACACACTAGTTACACACGTTAAATACACACTAGTTACACACTAAACACACACTAGTTACACATTAAACACACACTAGTTACACACTAAACACACACTAACTACACACTAAACACACACTAACTACACACTAACTACACACTAGTTACACACTAACTACACACTAGTTACACACGTTAAATACACACTAGTTACACACATTAAACACACACTAGTTACACACGTTAAATACACACTAGTTACACACGTTAAACACACACTAATTACACACGTTAAATACACACTAGTTACACACATTAAACACACACTAATTACACACGTTAAATACACACTAGTTACACACACTAAACACACACTAGTTACACACTAAACACACACTAGTTACACACTAAACACACACTAACTACACACTAGTTACACACTGGACTTCCTGTGTACTGACCCTCTCATTACCACATCAGCAGCAGTCTGAGGGTCAGTACGACGGCACCGGAGGACTCAGTGTTTACATGTCGGTTCCACTCTAAACTAAACTAAACTAAACTATTGTTTAAAATCAGCTGAAATGAAACATCGAGTTTTACCGGCTTCTTCTACGGCCGTCCTCGTCTCTGTGGAGCTCATCGTCCCGGAGTTATCCTCGTCCTTCTTACGGTAAATACTCTGCCACACAAACATCACTCAGTCACTCAGATGCAGAGACAGCAGCTTCATTTGGTTCAATGAAGTCAGACTCAGTTAGAACCTCATGAACCTAGAACACTGCGCTCCCAGCTCATAGAACCTCATGAACCTACTAGAACACTGCGCTCCCAGCTCATAGAACCTCATGAACCTACTAGAACACTGCTCTCCCAGCTCATAGAACCTTATGAACCTACTAGAACACTGCGCTCCCAGCTCATAGAACCTTATGAACCTAGAACACTGTGCTCCCAGCTCATAGAACCTTATGAACCTACTAGAACACTGCGCTCCCAACTCATAGAACCTCATGAACCTACTAGAACACTGAGCTCCCAGCTCATAGAACCTCATGAACCTACTAGAACACTGCGCTCCCAGCTCATAGAACCTTATGAACCTACTAGAACACTGTGCTCCCAGCTCATAGAACCTCATGAACCTACCAGAACACTGCGCTCCCAGCTCATAGAACCTTATGAACCTACTAGAACACTGTGCTCCCAGCTCATAGAACCTCATGAACCTACTAGAACACTGCGCTCCCAGCTCATAGAACCTTATGAACCTACTAGAACACTGCGCTACCAGTTCATAGAACCTCATGAACCTACTAGAACACTGCTCTCCCAGCTCATAGAACCTCATGAACCTACTAGAACACTGAGCTCCCAGCTCATAGAACCTCATGAACCTACTAGAACACTGCGCTCCCAGCTCATAGAACCTCATGAACCTACCAGAACACTGCGCTCCCAGCTCATAGAACCTTATGAACCTACTAGAACACTGCGCTCCCAGCTCATAGAACCTTATGAACCTACTAGAACACTGCGCTCCCAGCTCATAGAACCTCATGAACCTACTAGAACACTGCGCTCCCAGCTCATAGAACCTTATGAACCTACTAGAACACTGCGCTACCAGCTCATAGAACCTTATGAACCTAGAACACTGCGCTCCCAGCTCATAGAACCTTATGAACCTACTAGAACACTGCGCTCCCAGCTCATAGAACCTTATGAACCTACTAGAACACTGCGCTCCCAGCTCATAGAACCTTATGAACCTACCAGAACACTGCGCTCCCAGCTCATAGAACCTTATGAACCTACTAGAACACTGCGCTACCAGCTCATAGAACCTTATGAACCTACTAGAACACTGCGCTCCCAGCTCATAGAACCTCATCAACCTACTAGAACACTGCTCTCCCAGCTCATAGAACCTTATGAACCTAGAACACTGCGCTCCCAGCTCATAGAACCTTATGAACCTAGAACACTGAGCTCCCAGCTCATAGAACCTACTAGAACACTGCGCTCCCAGCTCATAGAACCTTATGAACCTACTAGAACACTGTGCTCCCAGCTCATAGAACCTTATGAACCTACTAGAACACTGCGCTCCCAGCTCATAGAACCTTATGAACCTACTAGAACACTGCGCTCCCAGCTCATAGAACCTTATGAACCTACTAGAACACTGTGCTCCCAGCTCATAGAACCTACTAGAACACTGAGCTCCCAGCTCATAGAACCTCATGAACCTACTAGAACACTGCGCTCCCAGCTCATAGAACCTTATGAACCTACTAGAACACTGCGCTCCCAGCTCATAGAACCTTATGAACCTAGAACACTGCGCTCCCAGCTCATAGAACCATATGAACCTACTAGAACACTGTGCTCCCAGCTCATAGAACCTTATGAACCTAGAACACTGTGCTCCCAGCTCATAGAACCTCATGAACCTACTAGAACACTGCGCTCCCAGCTCATAGAACCTTATGAACCTACTAGAACACTGCGCTCCCAGCTCATAGAACCTCATGAATTTACTAGAACACTGCGCTCCCAGCTCATAGAACCTCATGAACCTACTAGAACACTGTGCTCCCAGCTCATAGAACCTTATGAACCTAGAACACTGCGCTCCCAGCTCATAGAACCTCATGAACCTACTAGAACACTGAGCTCCCAGCTCATAGAACCTTATGAACCTACTAGAACACTGCGCTCCCAGCTCATAGAACCTTATGAACCTACTAGAACACTGCGCTCCCAGCTCATAGAACCTTATGAACCTACTAGAACACTGCGCTTCCAGCTCATAGAACCTCATGAACCTACTAGAACACTGCGCTTCCAGCTCATAGAACCTTATGAACCTACTAGAACACTGCGCTCCCAGCTCATAGAACCTTATGAACCTACTAGAACACTGCGCTCCCAGCTCATAGAACCTTATGAACCTACTAGAACACTGCGCTACCAGTTCATAGAACCTCATGAACCTACTAGAACACTGCGCTCCCAGCTCATAGAACCTTATGAACCTACTAGAACACTGTGCTCCCAGCTCATAGAACCTTATGAACCTACTAGAACACTGTGCTCCCAGCTCATAGAACCTCATGAACCTACCAGAACACTGCGCTCCCAGCTCATAGAACCTTATGAACCTACTAGAACACTGTGCTCCCAGCTCATAGAACCTCATGAACCTACTAGAACACTGCGCTCCCAGCTCATAGAACCTTATGAACCTACTAGAACACTGCGCTACCAGTTCATAGAACCTCATGAACCTACTAGAACACTGCTTTCCCAGCTCATAGAACCTCATGAACCTACTAGAACACTGAGCTCCCAGCTCATAGAACCTCATGAACCTACTAGAACACTGCGCTCCCAGCTCATAGAACCTCATGAACCTACCAGAACACTGCGCTCCCAGCTCATAGAACCTTATGAACCTACTAGAACACTGCGCTCCCAGCTCATAGAACCTTATGAACCTACTAGAACACTGCGCTCCCAGCTCATAGAACCTCATGAACCTACTAGAACACTGCGCTCCCAGCTCATAGAACCTTATGAACCTACTAGAACACTGCGCTACCAGCTCATAGAACCTTATGAACCTAGAACACTGCGCTCCCAGCTCATAGAACCTTATGAACCTACTAGAACACTGCGCTCCCAGCTCATAGAACCTTATGAACCTACTAGAACACTGCGCTCCCAGCTCATAGAACCTTATGAACCTACCAGAACACTGCGCTCCCAGCTCATAGAACCTTATGAACCTACTAGAACACTGCGCTACCAGCTCATAGAACCTTATGAACCTACTAGAACACTGCGCTCCCAGCTCATAGAACCTCATCAACCTACTAGAACACTGCTCTCCCAGCTCATAGAACCTTATGAACCTAGAACACTGCGCTCCCAGCTCATAGAACCTCATGAACCTAGAACACTGAGCTCCCAGCTCATAGAACCTACTAGAACACTGCGCTCCCAGCTCATAGAACCTTATGAACCTACTAGAACACTGTGCTCCCAGCTCATAGAACCTTATGAACCTACTAGAACACTGCGCTCCCAGCTCATAGAACCTTATGAACCTACTAGAACACTGCGCTCCCAGCTCATAGAACCTTATGAACCTACTAGAACACTGTGCTCCCAGCTCATAGAACCTACTAGAACACTGAGCTCCCAGCTCATAGAACCTCATGAACCTACTAGAACACTGCGCTCCCAGCTCATAGAACCTTATGAACCTACTAGAACACTGCACTCCCAGCTCATAGAACCTTATGAACCTAGAACACTGCGCTCCCAGCTCATAGAACCATATGAACCTACTAGAACACTGTGCTCCCAGCTCATAGAACCTTATGAACCTAGAACACTGTGCTCCCAGCTCATAGAACCTCATGAACCTACTAGAACACTGCGCTCCCAGCTCATAGAACCTTATGAACCTACTAGAACACTGCGCTCCCAGCTCATAGAACCTCATGAATTTACTAGAACACTGCGCTCCCAGCTCATAGAACCTCATGAACCTACTAGAACACTGTGCTCCCAGCTCATAGAACCTTATGAACCTAGAACACTGCGCTCCCAGCTCATAGAACCTCATGAACCTACTAGAACACTGAGCTCCCAGCTCATAGAACCTTATGAACCTACTAGAACACTGCGCTCCCAGCTCATAGAACCTTATGAACCTACTAGAACACTGCGCTCCCAGCTCATAGAACCTTATGAACCTACTAGAACACTGCGCTTCCAGCTCATAGAACCTCATGAACCTACTAGAACACTGCGCTTCCAGCTCATAGAACCTTATGAACCTACTAGAACACTGCGCTCCCAGCTCATAGAACCTTATGAACCTACTAGAACACTGCGCTCCCAGCTCATAGAACCTTATGAACCTACTAGAACACTGCGCTCCCAGCTCATAGAACCTCATGAACCTACCAGAACACTGCGCTCCCAGCTCATAGAACCTTATGAACCTACTAGAACACTGTGCTCCCAGCTCATAGAACCTCATGAACCTACTAGAACACTGCGCTCCCAGCTCATAGAACCTTATGAACCTACTAGAACACTGCGCTCCCAGCTCATAGAACCTTATGAACCTACTAGAACACTGCGCTCCCAGCTCATAGAACCTCATCAACCTACTAGAACACTGCTCTCCCAGCTCATAGAACCTTATGAACCTAGAACACTGCGCTCCCAGCTCATAGAACCTTATGAACCTAGAACACTGAGCTCCCAGCTCATAGAACCTACTAGAACACTGCGCTCCCAGCTCATAGAACCTTATGAACCTACTAGAACACTGTGCTCCCAGCTCATAGAACCTTATGAACCTACTAGAACACTGCGCTCCCAGCTCATAGAACCTTATGAACCTACTAGAACACTGCGCTCCCAGCTCATAGAACCTTATGAACCTACTAGAACACTGTGCTCCCAGCTCATAGAACCTACTAGAACACTGAGCTCCCAGCTCATAGAACCTCATGAACCTACTAGAACACTGCGCTCCCAGCTCATAGAACCTTATGAACCTACTAGAACACTGCGCTCCCAGCTCATAGAACCTTATGAACCTAGAACACTGCGCTCCCAGCTCATAGAACCATATGAACCTACTAGAACACTGTGCTCCCAGCTCATAGAACCTTATGAACCTAGAACACTGTGCTCCCAGCTCATAGAACCTCATGAACCTACTAGAACACTGCGCTCCCAGCTCATAGAACCTTATGAACCTACTAGAACACTGCGCTCCCAGCTCATAGAACCTCATGAATTTACTAGAACACTGCGCTCCCAGCTCATAGAACCTCATGAACCTACTAGAACACTGTGCTCCCAGCTCATAGAACCTTATGAACCTAGAACACTGCGCTCCCAGCTCATAGAACCTCATGAACCTACTAGAACACTGAGCTCCCAGCTCATAGAACCTTATGAACCTACTAGAACACTGCGCTCCCAGCTCATAGAACCTTATGAACCTACTAGAACACTGCGCTCCCAGCTCATAGAACCTTATGAACCTACTAGAACACTGCGCTTCCAGCTCATAGAACCTCATGAACCTACTAGAACACTGCGCTTCCAGCTCATAGAACCTTATGAACCTACTAGAACACTGCGCTCCCAGCTCATAGAACCTTATGAACCTACTAGAACACTGCGCTCCCAGCTCATAGAACCTTATGAACCTACTAGAACACTGCGCTACCAGTTCATAGAACCTCATGAACCTACTAGAACACTGCGCTCCCAGCTCATAGAACCTTATGAACCTACTAGAACACTGTGCTCCCAGCTCATAGAACCTTATGAACCTACTAGAACACTGTGCTCCCAGCTCATAGAACCTCATGAACCTACCAGAACACTGCGCTCCCAGCTCATAGAACCTTATGAACCTACTAGAACACTGTGCTCCCAGCTCATAGAACCTCATGAACCTACTAGAACACTGCGCTCCCAGCTCATAGAACCTTATGAACCTACTAGAACACTGCGCTACCAGTTCATAGAACCTCATGAACCTACTAGAACACTGCTTTCCCAGCTCATAGAACCTCATGAACCTACTAGAACACTGAGCTCCCAGCTCATAGAACCTCATGAACCTACTAGAACACTGCGCTCCCAGCTCATAGAACCTCATGAACCTACCAGAACACTGCGCTCCCAGCTCATAGAACCTTATGAACCTACTAGAACACTGCGCTCCCAGCTCATAGAACCTTATGAACCTACTAGAACACTGCGCTCCCAGCTCATAGAACCTCATGAACCTACTAGAACACTGCGCTCCCAGCTCATAGAACCTTATGAACCTACTAGAACACTGCGCTACCAGCTCATAGAACCTTATGAACCTAGAACACTGCGCTCCCAGCTCATAGAACCTTATGAACCTACTAGAACACTGCGCTCCCAGCTCATAGAACCTTATGAACCTACTAGAACACTGCGCTCCCAGCTCATAGAACCTTATGAACCTACCAGAACACTGCGCTCCCAGCTCATAGAACCTTATGAACCTACTAGAACACTGCGCTACCAGCTCATAGAACCTTATGAACCTACTAGAACACTGCGCTCCCAGCTCATAGAACCTCATCAACCTACTAGAACACTGCTCTCCCAGCTCATAGAACCTTATGAACCTAGAACACTGCGCTCCCAGCTCATAGAACCTCATGAACCTAGAACACTGAGCTCCCAGCTCATAGAACCTACTAGAACACTGCGCTCCCAGCTCATAGAACCTTATGAACCTACTAGAACACTGTGCTCCCAGCTCATAGAACCTTATGAACCTACTAGAACACTGCGCTCCCAGCTCATAGAACCTTATGAACCTACTAGAACACTGCGCTCCCAGCTCATAGAACCTTATGAACCTACTAGAACACTGTGCTCCCAGCTCATAGAACCTACTAGAACACTGAGCTCCCAGCTCATAGAACCTCATGAACCTACTAGAACACTGCGCTCCCAGCTCATAGAACCTTATGAACCTACTAGAACACTGCACTCCCAGCTCATAGAACCTTATGAACCTAGAACACTGCGCTCCCAGCTCATAGAACCATATGAACCTACTAGAACACTGTGCTCCCAGCTCATAGAACCTTATGAACCTAGAACACTGTGCTCCCAGCTCATAGAACCTCATGAACCTACTAGAACACTGCGCTCCCAGCTCATAGAACCTTATGAACCTACTAGAACACTGCGCTCCCAGCTCATAGAACCTCATGAATTTACTAGAACACTGCGCTCCCAGCTCATAGAACCTCATGAACCTACTAGAACACTGTGCTCCCAGCTCATAGAACCTTATGAACCTAGAACACTGCGCTCCCAGCTCATAGAACCTCATGAACCTACTAGAACACTGAGCTCCCAGCTCATAGAACCTTATGAACCTACTAGAACACTGCGCTCCCAGCTCATAGAACCTTATGAACCTACTAGAACACTGCGCTCCCAGCTCATAGAACCTTATGAACCTACTAGAACACTGCGCTTCCAGCTCATAGAACCTCATGAACCTACTAGAACACTGCGCTTCCAGCTCATAGAACCTTATGAACCTACTAGAACACTGCGCTCCCAGCTCATAGAACCTTATGAACCTACTAGAACACTGCGCTCCCAGCTCATAGAACCTTATGAACCTACTAGAACACTGCGCTCCCAGCTCATAGAACCTCATGAACCTACCAGAACACTGCGCTCCCAGCTCATAGAACCTTATGAACCTACTAGAACACTGTGCTCCCAGCTCATAGAACCTCATGAACCTACTAGAACACTGCGCTCCCAGCTCATAGAACCTTATGAACCTACTAGAACACTGCGCTCCCAGCTCATAGAACCTTATGAACCTACTAGAACACTGTGCTCCCAGCTCATAGAACCTCATGAACCTACTAGAACACTGCGCTCCCAGCTCATAGAACCTTATGAACCTACTAGAACACTGCGCTACCAGTTCATAGAACCTCATGAACCTACTAGAACACTGCTCTCCCAGCTCATAGAACCTTATGAACCTAGAACACTGCGCTCCCAGCTCATAGAACCTTATGAACCTAGAACACTGAGCTCCCAGCTCATAGAACCTACTAGAACACTGCGCTCCCAGCTCATAGAACCTTATGAACCTACTAGAACACTGTGCTCCCAGCTCATAGAACCTTATGAACCTACTAGAACACTGCGCTCCCAGCTCATAGAACCTCATCAACCTACTAGAACACTGCTCTCCCAGCTCATAGAACCTTATGAACCTAGAACACTGCGCTCCCAGCTCATAGAACCTTATGAACCTAGAACACTGAGCTCCCAGCTCATAGAACCTACTAGAACACTGCGCTCCCAGCTCATAGAACCTTATGAACCTACTAGAACACTGTGCTCCCAGCTCATAGAACCTTATGAACCTACTAGAACACTGCGCTCCCAGCTCATAGAACCTTATGAACCTACTAGAACACTGCGCTCCCAGCTCATAGAACCTTATGAACCTACTAGAACACTGTGCTCCCAGCTCATAGAACCTACTAGAACACTGAGCTCCCAGCTCATAGAACCTCATGAACCTACTAGAACACTGCGCTCCCAGCTCATAGAACCTTATGAACCTACTAGAACACTGCGCTCCCAGCTCATAGAACCTTATGAACCTAGAACACTGCGCTCCCAGCTCATAGAACCATATGAACCTACTAGAACACTGTGCTCCCAGCTCATAGAACCTTATGAACCTAGAACACTGTGCTCCCAGCTCATAGAACCTCATGAACCTACTAGAACACTGAGCTCCCAGCTCATAGAACCTTATGAACCTACTAGAACACTGCGCTCCCAGCTCATAGAACCTCATGAATTTACTAGAACACTGCGCTCCCAGCTCATAGAACCTCATGAACCTACTAGAACACTGTGCTCCCAGCTCATAGAACCTACTAGAACACTGAGCTCCCAGCTCATAGAACCTCATGAACCTACTAGAACACTGCGCTCCCAGCTCATAGAACCTTATGAACCTACTAGAACACTGCGCTCCCAGCTCATAGAACCTTATGAACCTAGAACACTGTGCTCCCAGCTCATAGAACCATATGAACCTACTAGAACACTGTGCTCCCAGCTCATAGAACCTTATGAACCTAGAACACTGTGCTCCCAGCTCATAGAACCTCATGAACCTACTAGAACACTGCTCTCCCAGCTCATAGAACCTTATGAACCTACTAGAACACTGCTCTCCCAGCTCATAGAACCTTATGAACCTACTAGAACACTGCGCTTCCAGCTCATAGAACCTCATGAACCTACTAGAACACTGCGCTCCCAGCTCATAGAACCTCATGAACCTACTAGAACACTGTGCTCCCAGCTCATAGAACCTTATGAACCTACTAGAACACTGCGCTCCCAGCTCATAGAACCTTATGAACCTACTAGAACACTGCGCTCCCAGCTCATAGAACCTTATGAACCTACTAGAACACTGTGCTCCCAGCTCATAGAACCTACTAGAACACTGAGCTCCCAGCTCATAGAACCTCATGAACCTACTAGAACACTGCGCTCCCAGCTCATAGAACCTTATGAACCTACTAGAACACTGCGCTCCCAGCTCATAGAACCTTATGAACCTAGAACACTGCGCTCCCAGCTCATAGAACCATATGAACCTACTAGAACACTGTGCTCCCAGCTCATAGAACCTTATGAACCTAGAACACTGTGCTCCCAGCTCATAGAACCTCATGAACCTACTAGAACACTGAGCTCCCAGCTCATAGAACCTTATGAACCTACTAGAACACTGCGCTCCCAGCTCATAGAACCTCATGAATTTACTAGAACACTGCGCTCCCAGCTCATAGAACCTCATGAACCTACTAGAACACTGTGCTCCCAGCTCATAGAACCTACTAGAACACTGAGCTCCCAGCTCATAGAACCTCATGAACCTACTAGAACACTGCGCTCCCAGCTCATAGAACCTTATGAACCTACTAGAACACTGCGCTCCCAGCTCATAGAACCTTATGAACCTAGAACACTGTGCTCCCAGCTCATAGAACCATATGAACCTACTAGAACACTGTGCTCCCAGCTCATAGAACCTTATGAACCTAGAACACTGTGCTCCCAGCTCATAGAACCTCATGAACCTACTAGAACACTGCTCTCCCAGCTCATAGAACCTTATGAACCTACTAGAACACTGCTCTCCCAGCTCATAGAACCTTATGAACCTACTAGAACACTGCGCTTCCAGCTCATAGAACCTCATGAACCTACTAGAACACTGCGCTCCCAGCTCATAGAACCTCATGAACCTACTAGAACACTGCGCTCCCAGCTCATAGAACCTTATGAACCTACTAGAACACTGCGCTTCCAGCTCATAGAACCTCATGAACCTACTAGAACACTGCGCTTCCAGCTCATAGAACCTTATGAACCTACTAGAACACTGCGCTCCCAGCTCATAGAACCTTATGAACCTACTAGAACACTGCGCTCCCAGCTCATAGAACCTTATGAACCTACTAGAACACTGCGCTCCCAGCTCATAGAACCTTATGAACCTACTAGAACACTGCGCTCCCAGCTCATAGAACCTTATGAACCTACTAGAACACTGTGCTCCCAGCTCATAGAACCTACTAGAACACTGAGCTCCCAGCTCATAGAACCTCATGAACCTACTAGAACACTGCGCTCCCAGCTCATAGAACCTTATGAACCTACTAGAACACTGCGCTCCCAGCTCATAGAACCTTATGAACCTAGAACACTGCGCTCCCAGCTCATAGAACCATATGAACCTACTAGAACACTGTGCTCCCAGCTCATAGAACCTTATGAACCTAGAACACTGTGCTCCCAGCTCATAGAACCTCATGAACCTACTAGAACACTGCTCTCCCAGCTCATAGAACCTTATGAACCTACTAGAACACTGCTCTCCCAACTCATAGAACCTTATGAACCTACTAGAACACTGCGCTCCCAGCTCATAGAACCTTATGAACCTACTAGAACACTGCGCTCCCAGCTCATAGAACCTTATGAACCTACTAGAACACTGCGCTTCCAGCTCATAGAACCTCATGAACCTACTAGAACACTGCGCTCCCAGCTCATAGAACCTCATGAACTTACTAGAACACTGCGCTCCCAGCTCATAGAACCTTATGAACCTACTAGAACACTGTGCTCCCAGCTCATAGAACCTTATGAACCTAGAACACTGCGCTCCCAGCTCATAGAACCTTATGAACCTACTAGAACACTGCGCTCCCAGCTCATAGAACCTTATGAACCTACTAGAACACTGTGCTCCCAGCTCATAGAACCTACTAGAACACTGAGCTCCCAGCTCATAGAACCTCATGAACCTACTAGAACACTGCGCTCCCAGCTCATAGAACCTTATGAACCTACTAGAACACTGCGCTCCCAGCTCATAGAACCTTATGAACCTAGAACACTGCGCTCCCAGCTCATAGAACCTTATGAACCTACTAGAACACTGCGCTCCCAGCTCATAGAACCATATGAACCTACTAGAACACTGCGCTCCCAGCTCATAGAACCTTATGAACCTACTAGAACACTGTGTTCCCAGCTCATAGAACCTTATGAACCTACTAGAACACTGTGTTCCCAGCTCATAGAACCTTATGAACCTACTAGAACACTGTGTTCCCAGCTCATAGAACCATATGAACCTACTAGAACACTGCGCTCCCAGCTCATAGAACCTTATGAACCTAGAACACTGCGCTCCCAGCTCATAGAACCTTATGAACCTACTAGAACACTGTGCTCCCAGCTCATAGAACCTTATGAACCTAGAACACTGCGCTCCCAGCTCATAGAACCTTATGAACCTACTAGAACACTGCGCTCCCAGCTCATAGAACCTTATGAACCTACTAGAACACTGCGCTCCCAGCTCATAGAACCTTATGAACCTACTAGAACACTGCTCTCCCAGCTCATAGAACCTTATGAACCTACTAGAACACTGCTCTCCCAGCTCATAGAACCTTATGAACCTACTAGAACACTGCTCTCCCAGCTCATAGAACCTTATGACCCTACTAGAACACTGCGCTCCCAGCTCATAGAACCTTATGAACCTACTAGAACACTGCGCTCCCAGCTCATAGAACCTTATGAACCTACTAGAACACTGCGCTCCCAGCTCATAGAACCTTATGAACCTACCAATGCAGTTCGGTTAAATGAAGTCAGACTCAGACTCACCAGGAAGTTTTCGATCTTCGTCCACAGAACTTTAAACTCCAGCAGTCCGAGTTTCCCGCTGCCATCTTTCTGCTCAGAGCTCAGGAGAACATTCATCAATAAAATGTGAGACAAAAGCTGAAATGATCGTTTGGCTTCACTAATTTTACCAAAATGATGAATGAATGATCAGAATTGTTGGTAATTAATTTGATTTCAGTTCTGATCAGAATGATTGATCAGCAGCTGCAGTTCCTGTCCTGGCCACTAGGTTCTGAACAGAGGATCTAGCTTTGGTGGAAGGATACGTCCAGCAGGTTGACCATGTTACGGCACGTCGCCATGCTGAAGCCGCTCGTCTTAATGTCAGAACCTGTGGGAGAACATTGATCAGTGGGGTCTATCGATGGGCTCGGATCAATAAGCTGCGGTTTGAACAGTGATTCTTACGTCTGGTCACCACTTTGTTGAGGATCTTCTGCAGCTCGAAGGCGGAGATCTCACAGTCCTGCAGCACAGAAGCAAGCGTCAGATCACCGCTAACGTCACACATGAAGAAGACGTGTGGACGCTCACCTGTCCCGCCAGCTGTCCGAATAATCCTCTGAAGCGTTCGTCCACGTCGTCCTCGTCCACCTCGATCTGAGACATCATCGCACACAGATCATTAAAACCTGCAGACCCCAGATCCTCATCTCTGGTTTACATGATCTGTTAGAACCTCCAACTCAAAAAGACTCATTTGAAGAATAAATGAGCGTGTTTTATTATTTAAGAACATGAGCAGGACAGACTGGATGAGCTGGGGAAGACAGCGCTGACAGAACTTCCTGTGCAAAACTAAGCAGAATACAACTGAAGCTCACTATTCTATGCTAAAATAAACCTGGACACTGGTCCTGTTGGTCTGTGATCTTTAAAACACCGTCAGAGGCTTCACATTGATCTCCAATGCAGCAACGCCCATATTTGGTATCTGTAGAGACGAATCAGAGGGAAGCGCTGAGCTGTGATGATTCATACCTGAGTTTCAGGTGAAGAAGAAGAAAAAACCACTGCCAAAGTAGTTAGGTATGTGTGTTTATCCTGCACAGCTGATCATTACTAATGAATGAGATGCAGCTGTGAGACTTAAAGTTTCATTTCATAAAGAATGAATCATTACTGAATTTAATAACTTCCTCTTGTAAAAGTTTGATAGCGAAGAGAAAAGTTTTCTATCTATTTTTGTATTATTATCAGATTTAACATTCTGAGAATAACAAGAGAATAACACTGATTATCTCTTCATCATGGCAGCTGTTACTTCCTGGTCTGAAGTGGTGAACCGGGCCAAAGCTCATTGATGCATGTGGGGAGCAAAGGTTGGCCCGTGTGTAACTAAACACAATATACTCATTTTATATAGTATTCTCATTTTTTCTTATGATTTTTATTGAAGCTTTTCAACCTGAGAACCGAAAACTGAAACGCAGAAAAGAAGATTTGAAAAAGGAAGTGAGTCGTCGCTAACCTGACGGAGAGCTTTGGAGAAAATAAGGAAACAATAATGTGTGAGCATTGTTCTGTATCACTGATGCTCAATAAAATATATTTAAAATAAATAAAACCTGCAGATGTTTCAGCGTGATCGTCTCACCTTCTCCACTCTGGACTCCACGGGGTCATCGAGCTCTCTGCAGACACAGACACACACATCACGCTAACACGCTAACATGCTAGCACACGTGTTAACATACATGTTAGCCTCAGGCTCAGCTTACTGGAAGTCGGCCTGCTTCTCAGAGAACACACGGACGCAGAAGTCTCCGTTCTCGTTGGGTTCGAAGGTGGACGGGACGATCAGGTACTCTCCGGCCGGCAGCACGAAGCGGCTGCACACCTCTCGCAGGTTGATGAAGGTTTCGGAGCGAGCGGCGGAGGCGTGGCGCAGGAAGAAGTTCCTGTTGAGGTGAACGTTCCTCTGACCACCAAACTGAAGACGGGACAGAAAACACAGTGTCTAACAGCACAGGACAGGAAGTGACATACTGATACCAACAGGAAGTGAGCAGCTGCTGAAGTCTGGAGTCACGGCGCCTTCGTACCTCGTCAGGAACCTGAAACACAACAAAGAAGAAGAGTCAGACTCCAGAGGAACGTCACTACTCTACTAATCTACTGTTCTCTGTGCTCTACACTGGATTTCATCAGGCTCGTGTTCTTTAAGGTTCTCTGTGAGGTTCTGACTGAACTCTGCTGCTAAACTCATCAGGTTACTAAAGTTCAGCTTCAAGGTGGACGTGGATCCGTCCGTCTGTTCTCTGTTCCACTGTTCTGCAGAGAGGAGGGAACACGGTGGGAACATGGTGGGAACACGGAGGGAACATGGAGGGAACAAGGCGGGAACACGGATGTCATGTCAGCATGGAAGATGTTACCTGATCATATTTTTGGGATTTACGAGTGTTTCTGTCTGTTGTGGGTTTATGAGCCCCAAATATTTTTATAGGAGGGCCGGATTTGGGCCCTCAGGCCGCTCTTTGCCCCCCACTGCTCACCTCGTAGATGGCGAAGCCGATCGTGTGCATGTCCTTGCCCATCTTTCTCATTCGGCGCCGGTTCTTCTGGATCAGACCGACCACAAAGCTGCAGCCCGCCTCGCCGTCGCCGGGGTCGTCGTCCTCCTCGTCGAGTCGGATTACAAACTGCGGATTGGTCCAGAACGAGTCTGAGAGTCACAGAGTCAGAGAGAGAAGAGATGCTCGGACCACAAAACTCAAAACCAAACCCCAAACCCGCCACAGAAGTTAAACCACACTCATTAGGCCTCGCTCATTAGGCCTCGCTCATTAGGCCTCACTCGTTAGGCCTCGCTCATTAGGCCTCGCTCGTTAGGCCTCACTCATTAGGTCTCGCTCGTTAGACCTCGCTCGTTAGGCCTCACTCATTAGGCCTCACTCATTAGGCCTCGCTCATTAGGCCTCGCTCATTAGGCCTCACTCATTAGGCCTCGCTCATTAGGCCTCACTCATTAGGCCTCACTCATTAGGCCTCGCTCGTTAGGCCTCACTCATTAGGCCTCACTCATTAGGCCTCGCTCATTAGGCCTCACTCATTAGGCCTCACTCATTAGGCCTCGCTCATTAGGCCTCGCTCATTAGGCCTCACTTGTTAGGCCTCGCTCATTAGGCCTCACTCATTAGGTCTCGCTCGTTAGACCTCACTCATTAGACCTCAATCATTAGGCCTCACTCATTAGGCCTCGCTCATTAGGCCTCGCTCATTAGGCCTCACTTGTTAGGCCTCGCTCATTAGGCCTCACTCATTAGGTCTCGCTCGTTAGACCTCACTCATTAGACCTCAATCATTAGGCCTCGCTCATTAGACCTCACTCATTAGACCTCACTCATTAGGCCTCACTCG
The DNA here is from genome assembly GCF_963691925.1 of Scomber scombrus. Taxonomy (NCBI): domain Eukaryota; kingdom Metazoa; phylum Chordata; class Actinopteri; order Scombriformes; family Scombridae; genus Scomber; species Scomber scombrus. The sequence continues at coordinate 37,076,447 of NC_084971.1, forward strand.
TTAGACCTCACTCATTAGACCTCAATCATTAGGCCTCGCTCATTAGACCTCACTCATTAGACCTCACTCATTAGGCCTCGCTCAATAGGCCTCGCTCATTAGGCCTCACTTGTTAGGCCTCGCTCGTTAGGCCTCGCTCGTTAGACCTCACTCATTAGGCCTCACTCATTAGACCTCACTCGTTAGACCTCACTCGTTAGGCCTCGCTCATTAGGCCTCGCTCATTAGACCTCACTCATTAGGCCTCACTCATTAGACCTCACTCGTTAGACCTCACTCGTTAGGCCTCACTCATTAGGCCTCACTCATTAGGCATCGCTCATTAGGCCTCACTCATTAGACCTCACTCGTTAGGCCTCGCTCATTAGGCCTCACTCATTAGGCCTCACTCATTAGGCCTCACTCATTAGGCATCGCTCATTAGGCCTCACTCATTAGACCTCACTCGTTAGGCCTCGCTCATTAGGCCTCACTCATTAGGCGTCGCTCATTAGGCCTCGCTCATTAGGCCTCACTCATTAGGCCTCACTCATTAGACCTCGCTCATTAGGCCTCACTCGTTAGGCCTCGCTCATTAGGCCTCACTCATTAGGCCTCACTCGTTAGACCTCACTCATTAGGCCTCACTCATTAGGCCTCACTCATTAGGCCTCACTTGTTAGGCCTCGCTCATTAGGCCTCGCTCATTAGGCCTCACTCATTAGGCCTCACTCATTAGACCTCACTCATTAGGCCTCACTCATTAGGCCTCACTCATTAGGCCTCACTTGTTAGGCCTCGCTCATTAGGCCTCGCTCATTAGGCCTCACTCATTAGGCCTCACTCATTAGGCCTCACTTGTTAAGACACACAGACTCACTGGGGAAGTTCCTGCAGCCTCCGGCGGTGGATCCTCTCCTCCAGCTGCCCTCAAACTTGGACAGAGCCCACTTAGAGACGGAGTCGTCACTCAGAGCGTCTGGTGTCAGGTTACAGATCTCCAGCCGAGAGTAATGACGCAGGAAGTCAGTGAAGGACATCCTGTAAGACAGAGTGCAGGGTTTAGGTCAGAGGCCACTAACAGACGGCCCGTGGCCCGGATCCGAACCCGGACCTGTAACTGATGAAATATTATATATATATATATATATATATATTTAACACCGGTACTACAGTGTGATATCTGGCTGTTAAGTGAAAGAAGTTTTACCAGAACTCTCCGTCCTCTGAGCGATGACTCAGACGTTCCCGATCCTCATCGCTGATATAACGCCACTGATCCGACCTGCAACACAGTCAGTGAGGTCTCTGTGTACTGTGTGTATTATAATGCAGTACTCTGAGTACTGTGTGTATTATAATGCAGTACTCTGTGTACTGTGTGTATTATAATGCAGTACTGTGTGTATTATAATGCAGTACTGTGTGTATTATAATGCAGTACTGTGTGTACTTTGTGTATTATAATGCAGTACTCTGTGTACTGTGTGTATTATAATGCAGTACTCTGTGTACTGTGTGTAGTATAATGCAGTACTGTGTGTACTCTGTGTATTATAATGCAGTACTCTGTGTACTGTGTGTATTATAATGTAGTACTGTGTGCACTGTGTGTATTATAATGCAGTACTCTGTGTATTATAATGTGGTACTGTGTGTACTGTGTGTATTATAATGCAGTACTGTGTGCACTGTGTGTATTATAATGCAGTACTCTGTGTATTATAATGCAGTACTGTGTGTATTATAATGTGGTACTGTGTGTACTGTGTGTATTATATGCAGTACTCTGTGTACTCTGTGTATTATAATGCAGTACTGTGTGTATTATAATGCAGTACTGTGTGTATTATAATGTGGTACTCTGTGTACTGTGTGTATTATAATGCAGTACTGTGTGTATTATAATGCAGTACTGTGTGTATTATAATGCAGTACTGTGTGTATTATAATGCAGTACTCTGTGTACTGTGTGTATTATAATGCAGTACTGTGTGTACTGTGTGTATTATAATGCAGTACTGTGTGTACTCTGTGTATTATAATGCAGTACTCTGTGTACTGTGTGTATTATAATGTAGTACTGTGTGCACTGTGTGTATTATAATGCAGTACTGTGTGTACTGTGTGTATTATAATGCAGTACTGTGTGTACTCTGTGTATTATAATGCAGTACTCTGTGTACTGTGTGTATTATAATGTAGTACTGTGTGCACTGTGTGTATTATAATGCACTACTGTGTGTATTATAATGTGGTACTGTGTGTACTGTGTGTATTATAATGCAGTACTCTGTGTATTATAATGTGGTACTGTGTGCACTGTGTGTATTATAATGCAGTACTGTGTGCACTGTGTGTATTATAATGCAGTACTCTGTGTATTATAATGTGGTACTGTGTGTACTGTGTGTATTATAATGTAGTACTCTGTGTATTATAATGCAGTACTGTGTGTATTATAATGTGGTACTGTGTGTACTGTGTGTATTATAATGCAGTACTGTGTGTATTATAATGTGGTACTGTGTGTACTGTGTGTATTATAATGTGGTACTGTGTGTACTGTGTGTATTATATGCAGTACTCTGTGTACTCTGTGTATTATAATGCAGTACTGTGTGTATTATAATGCAGTACTGTGTGTATTATAATGCAGTACTCTGTGTACTCTGTGTATTATAATGCAGTACTGTGTGTATTATAATGCAGTACTGTGTGTATTAGTACTCACTCATCGCTCCAGGCTCCGGTCCACTCCACCTGTCCCCAGGGGTTCCGGATCCGGATCAGTTTCTCCATGTTGCTGCGATACTCCACCTGCAGCCAATCACAGCACACATGATGACAGAGTTACACTTCATTGGACAATGAGTGTCCTGAAGCCCCGCCCCTCTACAGAGCAGCTCCTCAGGTGTCTCAGGTGTGTATCAGGTGTGTATCAGGTGTGTATCAGGTGTGTATCAGGTGTGTATCAGGTGTGTATCAGGTGTCTCAGGGGTGTATCAGGTGTATCAGGTGTGTATCAGGTGTGTCTCAGGTGTGTCTCAGGTGTCTCAGGTGTGTATCAGGTGTGTCTCAGGTGTGTCTCAGGTGTGTCTCAGGTGTGTATCAGGTGTCTCAGGTGTGTATCAGGTGTGTCTCAGGTGTGTCTCAGGTGTGTCTCAGGTGTGTATCAGGTGTGTCTCAGGTGTGTATCAGGTGTCTCAGGTGTGTATCAGGTGTGTCTCAGGTGTATCAGGTGTATCAGGTGTGTCTCAGGTGTATCAGGTGTATCAGGTGTATCAGGTGTGTGTCGGGTGTATCAGGTGTCTCAGGTGTGTCTCAGGTGTGTCTCAGGTGTGTCTCAGGTGTGTCTCAGGTGTGTCTCAGGTGTGTATCAGGTGTCTCAGGTGTGTATCAGGTGTGTCTCAGGTGTGTCTCAGGTGTGTCTCAGGTGTGTATCAGGTGTGTCTCAGGTGTGTCTCAGGTGTGTCTCAGGTGTGTCTCAGGTGTGTATCAGGTGTCTCAGGTGTGTATCAGGTGTGTCTCAGGTGTATCAGGTGTATCAGGTGTGTATCAGGGGTGTATCAGGTTTGTATCAGGTGTGTATCAGGTGTGTATCAGGTGTGTATCAGGTGTATCAGGTGTATCAGGTGTGTCTCAGGTGTGTCTCAGGTGTGTATCAGGTGTCTCAGGTGTGTATCAGGTGTGTCTCAGGTGTGTCTCAGGTGTGTCTCAGGTGTGTATCAGGTGTCTCAGGTGTGTATCAGGTGTGTGTCGGGTGTATCAGGTGTCTCAGGTGTGTCTCAGGTGTGTCTCAGGTGTGTCTCAGGTGTGTATCAGGTGTCTCAGGTGTGTATCAGGTGTGTCTCAGGTGTGTCTCAGGTGTGTCTCAGGTGTGTATCAGGTGTGTCTCAGGTGTGTATCAGGTGTCTCAGGTGTGTATCAGGTGTGTCTCAGGTGTATCAGGTGTATCAGGTGTGTCTCAGGTGTATCAGGTGTATCAGGTGTGTGTCGGGTGTATCAGGTGTCTCAGGTGTGTCTCAGGTGTGTCTCAGGTGTGTATCAGGTGTCTCAGGTGTGTCTCAGGTGTGTCTCAGGTGTGTATCAGGTGTCTCAGGTGTGTCTCAGGTGTGTCTCAGGTGTGTCTCAGGTGTGTATCAGGTGTCTCAGGTGTGTATCAGGTGTGTCTCAGGTGTATCAGGTGTATCAGGTGTATCAGGTGTGTGTCGGGTGTATCAGGTGTCTCAGGTGTGTCTCAGGTGTGTCTCAGGTGTGTCTCAGGTGTGTCTCAGGTGTGTCTCAGGTGTGTATCAGGTGTCTCAGGTGTGTATCAGGTGTGTCTCAGGTGTGTCTCAGGTGTGTCTCAGGTGTGTATCAGGTGTGTCTCAGGTGTGTCTCAGGTGTGTCTCAGGTGTGTCTCAGGTGTGTATCAGGTGTCTCAGGTGTGTATCAGGTGTGTCTCAGGTGTATCAGGTGTGTCTCAGGTGTATCAGGTGTATCAGGTGTGTATCAGGGGTGTATCAGGTTTGTATCAGGTGTGTCTCAGGTGTGTATCAGGTGTCTCAGGTGTGTATCAGGTGTGTCTCAGGTGTGTCTCAGGTGTGTCTCAGGTGTGTATCAGGTGTGTGTCGGGTGTATCAGGTGTATCAGGTGTGTATCAGGGGTGTATCAGGTGTATCAGGTGTGTGTCGGGTGTATCAGGTGTCTCAGGTGTGTCTCAGGTGTGTCTCAGGTGTGTCTCAGGTGTGTATCAGGTGTCTCAGGTGTGTATCAGGTGTGTCTCAGGTGTATCAGGTGTGTATCAGGTGTGTCTCAGGTGTGTATCAGGTGTCTCAGGTGTATCAGGTGTGTCTCAGGTGTGTATCAGGTGTCTCAGGTGTGTCTCAGGTGTGTCTCAGGTGTGTATCAGGTGTGTCTCAGGTGTGTATCAGGTGTCTCAGGTGTGTATCAGGTGTCTCAGGTTTATCAGGTGTGTGTCGGGTGTCTCAGGTGTGTCTCAGGTGTGTCTCAGGTGTGTATCAGGTGTGTCTCAGGTGTGTATCAGGTGTGTCTCAGGTGTGTATCAGGTGTCTCAGGTGTGTCTCAGGTGTGTCTCAGGTGTGTATCAGGTGTGTATCAGGTGTGTCTCAGGTGTGTATCAGGTGTCTCAGGTGTGTATCAGGTGTCTCAGGTTTATCAGGTGTGTGTCGGGTGTCTCAGGTGTGTATCAGGTGTATCAGGTGTATCAGGTGTGTATCAGGTGTATCAGGTGTATCAGGTGTGTATCAGGTGTGTATCAGATGTGTATCAGGTGTGTATCAGGGGTGTATCAGGTGTATCAGGTGTGTATCAGGTGTGTATCAGGTGTGTCTCAGGTGTGTATCAGGTGTGTATCAGGTGTGTATCAGGTGTGTATCAGGTGTGTCTCAGGGGTGTATCAGGTGTATCAGGTGTGTATCAGGTGTGTCTCAGGTGTGTATCAGGTGTGTCTCAGGGGTGTATCAGGTGTATCAGGTGTGTATCAGGTGTGTATCAGGTGTGTATCAGGTGTATCAGGTGTGTATCAGGTGTGTATCAGGTGTGTATCAGGTGTGTATCAGGTGTGTATCAGGTGTGTCTCAGGTGTGTTGGGGGGGTCTGTGGTGGGCGTGTCCTCACCTGAGCTGCACCTGTCACAGAGTAGGCGTGTCCTTTCACCAGCTTCTGAGAGGTGACGGCCTCGGAGTCCGCTGAGCTCGTTATCTGAAACATCATCAATCACCTATTGATCATCGATCACCTATCGATCACCTATCGATCACTTATTGATGACCTATTGATGACCTATTGATGACCTATTGATCACCTATTGATCACCTATCGATCACTTATTGATGACCTATTGATGACCTATTGATGACCTATTGATCACCTATCGATCACCTATTGATGACCTATTGATGACCTATTGATCACCTATTGATCACCTATTGATCACCTATTGATCACCTATTGATGACCTATCGATCATCTATCGATCACCTATTGATCACCTATTGATCACCTATTGATCACCTATTAATCACCTATTAATCACCTATTGATGACCTATTGATCACCTATTAATCACTTCCTCCAATAATCGATCAGTTTGTTAAAGATTTAAATGATTGTAATTACTGATCAATATGATATATGATTCATTTTTCATCAATGGACTGATCAGATATCAGCACAGCTCCGTTATCATTGATTATTGATTATTGATCAGTGTCTCACGTCGATGGAGCAGCCCATCAGGGAGCCTCGGCTCAGAGCTTTCTGGGTGATGTGGAACAGAAGCGGGTCCGGTCGGTCCAGGTTGTGGATCTCAGCGATGCCGCCGGTGAAATCCTCAAAGCCCTCGGTGGTCGTTCCCCCTGACAACGCCTCATAGCAACCGTTCAGCCTGCGGTGACATCACAGGTCAGCTGACCCAAAACATATCACTACGGCTGCTATAATCAATAACCAGTAAAACTCCCAGTATGAATATAAACCAGTATGAACATAAACCAGTATGAATATAAACCAGTATGAACATAAACCAGTATGAATATAAACCAGTATGAATATAAACCAGTATGAACATAAACCAGTATGAATATAAACCAGTATGAATATAAACCAGTATGAACATAAACCAGTATGAACATAAACCAGTATGAATATAAACCAGTATGAATATAAACCAGTATGAACATAAACCAGTATGAATATAAACCAGTATGAACATAAACCAGTATGAACATAAACCATTATGAATATAAACCAGTATGAACATAAACCAGTATGAATATAAACCAGTATGAATATAAACCAGTATGAATATAAACCAGTATGAACATAAACCAGTATGAATATAAACCAGTATGAATATAAACCAGTATGAACATAAACCAGTATGAACATAAACCATTATGAATATAAACCAGTATGAACATAAACCAGTATGAATATAAACCAGTATGAACATAAACCAGTATGAATATAAACCAGTATGAACATAAACCAGTATGAACATAAACCATTATGAATATAAACCAGTATGAACATAAACCAGTATGAATATAAACCAGTATGAATATAAACCAGTATGAACATAAACCAGTATGAATATAAACCAGTATGAACATAAACCAGTATGAACATAAACCAGTAAGAACGTAAACCAGTATGAACGTAAACCAGTATGAACATAAACCAGTATGAATATAAACCAGTATGAATATAAACCAGTATGAACATAAACCAGTATGAACATAAACCAGTATGAACATAAACCAGTATGAACATAAACCAGTATGAATATAAACCAGTATGAACATAAACCAGTATGAATATAAACCAGTATGAACATAAACCAGTATGAACATAAACCAGTATGAACATAAACCAGTATGAACATAAACCAGTATGAACATAAACCAGTATGAACATAAACCAGTATGAACATAAACCAGTATGAACATAAACCAGTAAGAACGTAAACCAGTATGAACATAAACCAGTATGAACATAAACCAGTATGAATATAAACCAGTATGAACATAAACCAGTATGAATATAAACCAGTATGAACATAAACCAGTAAGAACGTAAACCAGTATGAACGTAAACCAGTATGAACATAAACCAGTATGAACATAAACCAGTAAGAACATAAACCAGTATGAACATAAACCAGTATGAACATAAACCAGTATGAACATAAACCAGTATGAACATAAACCAGTATGAACATAAACCAGTAAGAACGTAAACCAGTATGAACGTAAACCAGTATGAACATAAACCAGTATGAATATAAACCAGTATGAACATAAACCAGTAAGAACGTAAACCAGTATGAACGTAAACCAGTATGAACATAAACCAGTATGAACATAAACCAGTAAGAACATAAACCAGTATGAACATAAACCAGTATGAACATAAACCAGTATGAACATAAACCAGTATGAACATAAACCAGTATGAACATAAACCAGTAAGAACGTAAACCAGTATGAACGTAAACCAGTATGAACATAAACCAGTATGAATATAAACCAGTATGAACATAAACCAGTATGAACATAAACCAGTATGAATATAAACCAGTATGAACATAAACCAGTATGAACATAAACCAGTATGAATATAAACCAGTATGAACATAAACCAGTATGAACATAAACCAGTATGAATATAAACCAGTATGAATATAAACCAGTATGAACATAAACCAGTATGAATATAAACCAGTATGAATATAAACCAGTATGAACATAAACCAGTATGAACATAAACCAGTATGAATATAAACCAGTATGAACATAAAAGTTATAACAAGTTTCACTCTGCTGCTCTGATCTGTGCTCAGTAAATAAAGGAGTGTGTGTGTGTGTGTGTGTGTGTGTGTGTGTGTGTGTGTGTGTGTGTGTGTGTGTAGCAGAGTGTGTGTGTTTGTGTGTGTAGCAGGGTGTGTGTGTGTGTAGCAGTGTGTGTGTGTGGCAGGGTGTGTGTGTGTGTGTGTAGCAGGGTGTGTGTGTGTGTGTGTGTGTGTGTAGCAGGGTGTGTGTGTGTAGCAGGGTGTGTGTGTGTGTGTGTGTGTAGCAGGGTGTGTGTGTGTGTAGCAGGGTGTGTGTGTGTGGCAGGGTGTGTGTGTGTGTGTGTGTGTAGCAGGGTGTGTGTGTGTAGCAGTGTGTGTGTGTGTGTAGCAGGGTGTGTGTGTGTGTAGCAGGGTGTGTGTGTGTGTGTAGCAGGGTGTGTCTCTACATAAATAAATGAAGAATGCGGCCACACAAACACATATATGATCACTTGTTACTGGTCATACTGGGAGGAGACACTGGTCATACTGGGAGGAGACACTGGTCATACTGGGAGGCGACACTGGTCATACTGGGAGGAGACACTGGTCATACTGGGAGGAGACAGTGGTCATACTGGGAGGAGACACTGGTCATACTGGGAGGAGACACTGGTCATACTGGGAGGAGACAGTGGTCATACTGGGAGGAGACACTGGTCATACTGGGAGGAGACAGTGGTCATACTGGGAGGAGACAGTGGTCATACTGGGAGGAGACACTGGTCATACTGGGAGGAGACTTACTTGGCGTAGGCTTTCTCCAGCAGAGCGCTCCAGAACTCCCGCCCCTCTGCTGAGTGGACGAATAGCAGCTCTCCGTTTCTGACTGGCAGCCGGTCGTCAACGACAACGTCCACCCACTCACCAAACTGCCAGAACTACAGAGAGACAGACAGGTAGAGACAGACAGGTAGAGACAGACAGGTAGAGAGAGACAGGTGGTGGACAGGTGATGGACAGGTGGTGGACAGGTGATGGACAGGTGATGGACAGGTGATGGACAGGTGATGGACAGGTGGTGGACAGGTGGTGGACAGGTGATGGACAGGTGATGGACAGGTGGTGGACAGGTGATTGACAGGTGATGGACAGGTGATGGACAGGTGGTGGACAGGTGATGGACAGGTGATGGACAGGTGGTGGACAGGTGATGGACAGGTGGTGGACAGGTGATGGACAGGTGATGGACAGGTGGTGGACAGGTGAAGGACAGGTGATGGACAGGTGGTGGACAGGTGATTGACAGGTGGTGGACAGGTGATGGACAGGTGGTGGACAGGTGATTGACAGGTGGACAGGTGATTGACAGGTGGTGGACAGGTGATGGATAGGTGGTGGACAGGTGGTGGACAGGTGGTGGACAGGTGGTGGACAGGTGATTGACAGGTGGTGGACAGGTGATGGACAGGTGGTGGACAGGTGGTGGACAGGTGATTGACAGGTGGACAGGTGATGGACAGGTGATTGACAGGTGGACAGCTGGTGGACAGGTGATGGACAGGTGATGGACAGGTGATGGACAGGTGATTGACAGGTGATGGACAGGTGATTGACAGGTGGTGGACAGGTGATGGACAGGTGATTGACAGGTGGTGGACAGGTGATGGATAGGTGGTGGACAGGTGGTGGACAGGTGATTGACAGGTGATGGACAGGTGATGGACAGGTGGTGGACAGGTGGTGGACAGGTGATTGACAGGTGGACAGGTGATGGACAGGTGATTGACAGGTGATTGACAGGTGGACAGCTGGTGGACAGCTGGTGGACAGGTGATGGACAGGTGATGGACAGGTGGTGGACAGGTGATTGACAGGTGGTGGACAGGTGATTGACAGGTGGACAGGTGATGGACAGGTGATTGACAGGTGGTGGACAGGTGATGGATAGGTGGTGGACAGGTGGTGGACAGGTGGTGGACAGGTGGTGGACAGGTGATTGACAGGTGGTGGACAGGTGATGGACAGGTGGTGGACAGGTGGTGGACAGGTGATTGACAGGTGGACAGGTGATGGACAGGTGATGGACAGGTGATTGACAGGTGATTGACAGGTGGACAGCTGGTGGACAGGTGATGGACAGGTGATGGACAGGTGATTGACAGGTGGTGGACAGGTGATGGACAGGTGGTGGACAGGTGGTGGACAGGTGGACAGGTGATTGACAGGTGGACAGGTGATGGACAGGTGATGGACAGGTGATGGACAGGTGATTGACAGGTGGTGGACAGGTGATGGACAGGTGATGGACAGGTGGTGGACAGGTGGTGGACAGGTGATGGACAGGTGATGGTAAGGTGGACAGGTGATTGACAGGTGATGGACAGGTGATGGACAGGTGATTGACAGGTGGTGGACAGGTGGTGGACAGGTGATGGACAGGTGGTGGACAGGTGGACAGGTGATGGACAGGTGATGGACAGGTGGTGGACAGGTGATGGACAGGTGATGGACAGGTGGTGGACAGGTGGCGGACAGGTGATGGACAGGTGATGGACAGGTGATGGACAGGTGGTGGACAGGTGGTAAACAGGTGATGGACAGGTGATGGACAGGTGGTGGACAGGTGATGGACAGGTGATGGACAGGTGGTGGACAGGTGATGGACAGGTGATGGATAGGTGGTGGACAGGTGATGGACAGGTGATGGACAGGTGGTGGACAGGTGATGGACAGGTGATGGACAGGTGATGGACAGGTGATGGACAGGTGGTGGACAGGTGATGGATAGGTGGTGGACAGGTGATGGATAGGTGGTGGACAGGTGATGGACAGGTGATGG
>NC_084971.1:37090042-37092542 GCF_963691925.1 Scomber scombrus
ACTGCTGCTCGGAGGCCAATAGTATCGGATCTGAGCAGCGCCATCTTGAAAATTTCAGGTGCATGCTGGGAAAAATAAAAACAGGGATTCTACTTATATGGGCATCAGGAGGAGCATGAGGCGCCCTCCTGAACCTGTGAACCAATCAACCTGTCAATCACCACGTAGCCACGCCCTAATGCATACCCTGCTTTATCGTCACATATAAAATCAGGGAGGCCAAAATGTCCCAAATGAACATCATACTGCATTGAAGAAGGCTTTAAACTAGCGATTGAGACCATAAACACATTTTGAAAACGTTTACTGAGGTTAGAAATCAAGTGAGAAGTTGGTGAATTCTCCATTGACTTGTATAGAGACGGAAGTCCTTTTGACACCAAAACGGTCGCCCCCTGGTGGCCTTTTGATAGAATGCAGTTTATAGTTACTTCCTGGTTGGCCTCATTTCAGAGGACCGGAGCTCCCCGCCTGGTATAAACAGAGACGTCATATCTGAGATCTGATAATATTCAAAACATGACAAGATGTTCATAGATATATATATATATATATATATATATATATATGGACCTGCTGCAGCCTGCACACCTCACAGAGACACATCAATCAAACATGAAGTAAAATAATAAAAATAATGTTTGATCAGTTATCAATAATCAATAATCTGATCATGTTTAATTCTTCCTCATCTGTTAGAGACTAAAAGCAGAAACATTTCAAATATTAACAACTTTAATAACTAAAATAAATACAACTATAATAACTATATATATACATAGTTATATATATATATATATATATATAACTATGTATATATATAGTTATATATATATATATATATAACTATGTATATACATATATATATATATATATATATATATATATATATATATATATATATATATATATATATATAACAGGAGTAAACAGACCGTGGGTCTCTGCCAGGTGACTCCTCGGGTCTTGTAGGATCCGGGTCCGAGCTCGTTGAAGCCGAGAGACGAAGTTTGAGCCTCAAACGTTTCGTCCTGGAACAAACAGCTGGACTCCAGACAGAGCTGCCGCAGAGCCTCGTAGTCCTGGTCCAGGTGCTTCACAGCCCGGCTGCTGGAGCCAAGACCCTGATCCTTCTCCCGGAGCCGCTGCAGGGAGGCTGCGATGCCTGACATGCTGGAGGGTCCTTGAGGGTTCTGGAGGGTTCTGGAGGGTCCTTGAGGGCACTGGAGGGTTCTGGATGGTTCTGGATGGTTGTGGAGGGTTCTGGAGGGTTCTGGAGGGTTTTCAAAGTCCTGCAGGGTTCTCGGAGCAGACTGAGGCAGCAGGTGAAACAGCAGGTGAGACTTCACTGAGGTGAGTCAACAGGCTGAGTTACCTGTGTCACTTCCAGTGAGTACCTTCAAAATTAAACGTCTTAAATGATTCATTAGTATTATTACTAGTAATAGTATTATTAGTAGTATTAATAATAATGTAGTTTTACTGCTGGGAGGTCTTTCATGCAGTACCTTTACTCTGCTTTAGTGGTTTGTTAGTTTCTACCTGAAGAAGTGAGGAACTGACGCTTTTATTGTGAAATATGATCCGTTAAGGTGTGTCCCTGTTGCCATGGGAACACACATGAATGCCCCATTCTTTCTACCTGAGCACTCTGCACTCAGGTATCATAGTCTGCAGCTCCTCCTCCACCAGCTCCTCCTCCACCAGCTCCTCCTCCATCAGCTCCTCCTCCACCAGCTCCTCCTCCACCAGCTCCTCCTTCATCAGCTCCTCCTCCACCAGCTCCTCCTCCATCAGCTCCTCCTCCTCCATCAGAGGATGTGTATGAGTCAGTGTGGTTTAGTTTAAATTTAAAGGGTTAAAATGATAAAATAAACGTATGAATAACTTCACACATTCTTTTTTTGTGGACCCAGCATCAAATTTCTGCTTTTAATCCATTTAGAGAGAATATATTAGAGGATTATGGCAAAAATGTCTAAGTGGTGTAACCATAAAAACTTTGTACCAAGTAATTCAACTTGCTTAAAAACAGTAAATTGTCAATAAAACACCATATCAACTAGTTTGGCATGATCTTACATTATAACTTTATATTAAATAAAGGTAATGGAATACAATTGTTCTAAATATTACATTTACTCTGGTAACCATGGAGATCAGGAACCATTTACATGTTTTAAATGAAGTCATTATTAGTATAAGTCCACTTAAATACACTGTAGGTGATAAAATATGTAATATTTATCATTCTTTTGTGGTTACACCATTTGACATGCTATAACACATCACTCCTTACCAGGATCCATCTCTCCCTGCATCAAACCTTCATAGAGACTAAAATCAGCCATCATCATCTCCGCTCCCCAAACAGCAGCCTGAATAACTTCAGACCATCACATCAGGGATAGTACCTGGTACCTGCTGCTCCTCCATCAGGGATAGTACCTGGTACCTGCTGCTCCTCCATCAGGGATAGTACCTGGTACCTGCTGCTCCA
>NC_084971.1:37097542-37129466 GCF_963691925.1 Scomber scombrus
CATGATGTCACCACATGATGTCACCACCACGTGATGTCACCACATGATACCACCACCACATGATGTCACCACCACATGATGTCACCACCACATGATGTCACCACGTGATGTCACCACCACGTGATGTCACCACATGATTTCACCACCACATGATGTCACCACGTGATGTCACCACATGATACCACCACCACATGATGTCACCACTACATGATGTCACCACTACATGATGTCACCACTACGTGATGTCACCACCACATGATGTCACCACTACATGATGTCACCACTACATGATGTCACCATTACATGATGTCCCCACTACATGATGTCACCACTACATGATGTCACCACCACATGATGTCACCACTACATGATGTCACCACCACATGATGTCACCACTACATGATGTCACCACCACATGATGTCACCACTACATGATGTCACCACTACATGATGTCACCACCACATGATGTCACCACCACATGATGTCACCACATGATGTCACCACCACGTGATGTCACCACATGATGTCACCACCACATGTCACCTCCACATGATGTCATCACCACATTATGACATCACTAACGGTCCAATCAGAAGCCTCAGACTCACGATGGTGACGTCCCTCTCCACCTTCCTCTGGCGGTCGCTCAGGTCTCCGTCAGCTGACAGCGCGTTTCCTCTCTTCACCGTGTTGATGATGGAAACGTAACAGAACAGCATGACGAGCACCGGCACCAGGAAGCTGAACACCAGGATCGACACGATGTACGACCGATACACCCCCGAATGGCTCGCCTTCGCCCAGTCCACCTCACACGTCCCGTAGCCCCGATCTGCAGGTCAGAGGTTAGGGGTCAGAGGTCAGGGGTCAGAGGTCTGGGGTCAGGGGTCAGAGGTCAGAGGTCATGGTGAGTGCTTCCTGCCTGTGTAACTCCCCCAGCCGAGCAGCGGAGCTCCGGACCAGAACCCAGCTGAGATCCAGATGAGCAGCAGACAGACGGAGACGCTGATTCTGTTGATGTGACGAGCTGAAAACACACACGTTCAACGTTATCACATGCTAACACGCTAACATGCTAACACGCTAACACGCTAACATGAGCGTTCTGTTAGCTGCTCACCTCTGCTCGGGTGGCATCCTTTGATGTAGCGTGTGATGCTAATCACTGTTAGCGTGTTGATGCTGCTCAGACCGAACACCAGCGTGAAGAACCCGTCCACCTGGGGGGGGGGGGAGGGGGGGGCAGATTACAGTGTGTCTGTACTTCTGGTCTGATTTCATCATTCCCACTCTTTGCTTCCTGCCTTCTAGCAGATTCCCCACACTAACCCTAACCCAGACTACCAGAGACCTCCCTAACCCAGACTACCAGAGAGGTCTCTGGGTTAGGGTGGTCTCTGGTAGTCTGGGTGGTCTCTGGTAAGCAGGGTGGTTTCTGGTAATCAGGGTGGTCTCTGATAGTCAGGGTGGTCTCTGGTAGTCTGGGTGGTCTCTGGTAATCAGGGTGGTCTCTGGTAGTCAGGGTGGTCTCTGGTAGTCTGGGTGGTTTCTGGTAGTCTGGGTGGTTTCTGGTAGTCTGGGTGGTCTCTGGTAATCAGGGTGGTTTCTGGTAGTCTGGGTGGTCTCTGGTAGTCAGGGTGGTCTCTGGTAATCAGGGTGGTCTCTGGTAATCAGGGTGGTCTCTGATAGTCAGGGTGGTCTCTGGTAGTCTGGGTGGTCTTTGGTAATCAGGGTGGTCTCTGGTAGTCAGGGTGGTCTCTGGTAGTCATGGTCTCTGGTAGTCTGGGTTAGGGTTAGGGTGGAGATGAACCCTAACCCAACAGGAAGTGTTGAAGAAGATGAACAGGAAACGGTACCTCGCAGGTCCAGATGGAGGAGATCAAGTATCCGCTGTCCTGGAAGACGTTGAAGATCTCGATGATGCCTCTGGAGTAGCCGAACACAGAGATACTGGCGTCAGAGACGGCGAGGTTAAAGGTCAGGTAGTCCGTGGGCTGCAGGCTGGCTCTCTGTCGGTAAAGAACGAAGAGCACGATGCTGTTCCCGAACCAGGACAACCACCCTGAAGCACACAGGGACCATCATGAACCCCTAACCCAGGACAACCACCCTGAAGCACACAGGGACCATCATGAACCCCTAACCCAGGACAACCACCCTGAAGCACACAGGGACCATCATGAACCCCTAACCCAGGACAACCACCCTGAAGCACACAGGGACCATCATGAACCCTAACCCAGGACAACCACCCTGAAGCACACAGGGAACATCATGAACCCCTAACCCAGGACAACCACCCTGAAGCACACAGGGACCATCATGAACCCTAACCCAGGACAACCACCCTGAAGCACACAGGGACCATCATGAACCCTAACCCAGGACAACCACCCTGAAGCACACAGGGAACATCATGAACCCTAACCCAGGACAACCACCCTGAAGCACACAGGGACCATCATGAACCCTAACCCAGGACAACCACCCTGAAGCACACAGGGAACATCATGAACCCTAACCCAGGACAACCACCCTGAAGCACACAGGGACCATCATGAACCCTAACCCAGGACAACCACCCTGAAGTACACAGGGACCATCATGAACCCCTAACCCAGGACAACCACCCTGAAGCACACAGGGACCATCATGAACCCTAACCCAGGACAACCACCCTGAAGCACACAGGGAACATCATGAACCCTAACCCAGGACAACCACCCTGAAGCACACAGGGAACATCATGAACCCTAACCCAGGACAACCACCCTGAAGCACACAGGGACCATCATGAACCCTAACCCAGGACAACCACCCTGAAGCACACAGGGGACATCATGAACCCTAACCCAGGACAACCACCCTGAAGCACACAGGGAACATCATGAACCCCTAACCCAGGACAACCACCCTGAAGCACACAGGGACCATCATGAACCCTAACCCAGGACAACCACCCTGAAGCACACAGGGACCATCATGAACCCTAACCCAGGACAACCACCCTGAAGCACACAGGGAACATCATGAACCCTAACCCAGGACAACCACCCTGAAGCACACAGGGACCATCATGAACCCTAACCCAGGACAACCACCCTGAAGTACACAGGGACCATCATGAACCCCTAACCCAGGACAACCACCCTGAAGCACACAGGGACCATCATGAACCCTAACCCAGGACAACCACCCTGAAGCACACAGGGACCATCATGAACCCTAACCCAGGACAACCACCCTGAAGCACACAGGGACCATCATGAACCCTAACCCAGGACAACCACCCTGAAGTACACAGGGACCATCATGAACCCCTAACCCAGGACAACCACCCTGAAGCACACAGGGACCATCATGAACCCTAACCCAGGACAACCACCCTGAAGCACACAGGGAACATCATGAACCCTAACCCAGGACAACCACCCTGAAGCACACAGGGACCATCATGAACCCCTAACCCAGGACAACCACCCTGAAGCACACAGGGACCATCATGAACCCCTAACCCAGGACAACCACCCTGAAGCACACAGGGACCATCATGAACCCCTAACCCAGGACAACCACCCTGAAGCACACAGGGAACATCATGAACCCTAACCCAGGACAACCACCCTGAAGCACACAGGGACCATCATGAACCCTAACCCAGGACAACCACCCTGAAGCACACAGGGACCATCATGAACCCTAACCCAGGACAACCACCCTGAAGCACACAGGGACCATCATGAACCCTAACCCAGGACAACCACCCTGAAGCACACAGGGACCATCATGAACCCCTAACCCAGGACAACCACCCTAGTAGTACAGTGTGTAGTACAGTGTGTAGTACAGTGTGTAGTACTCTATGTAGTACAGTGTGTAGTACAGTGTGTAGTACAGTGTGTAGTACAGTGTGTAGTACACTATGCAGTACAGTGTGTAGTACTCTATGTAGTACAGTGTGTAGTACAGTGTGTAGTACAGTGTGTAGTACAGTGTGTAGTACAGTGTGTAGTACAGTGTGTAGTACTCTAAGCAGTAAAGTGTGTAGTACTCTATGCAGTACAGTGTGTAGTACTCTATGCAGTACAGTGTGTAGTACAGTGTGTAGTACTCTATGCAGTACAGTGTGTAGTACAGTGTGTAGTACAGTGTGTAGTACAGTGTGTAGTACACTATGCAGTACAGTGTGTAGTACAGTGTGTAGTACAGTGTGTAGTACAGTGTGTAGTACTCTATGCAGTACAGTGTGTAGTACAGTGTGTAGTACAGTGTGTAGTACACTATGCAGTACAGTGTGTAGTACACTATGCAGTACAGTGTGTAGTACAGTGTGTAGTACAGTGTGTAGTACAGTGTGTAGTACAGTGTGTAGTACAGTGTGTAGTACAGTGTGTAGTACTCTATGCAGTACAGTGTGTAGTACACTATGCAGTACAGTGTGTAGTACAGTGTGTAGTACAGTGTGTAGTACAGTGTGTAGTACAGTGTGTAGTACAGTGTGTAGTACAGTGTGTAGTACTCTATGCAGTACAGTGTGTAGTACTCTATGCAGTACAGTGTGTAGTACTCTATGCAGTACAGTGTGTAGTACAGTGTGTAGTACAGTGTGTAGTACAGTGTGTAGTACAGTGTGTAGTACTCTATGTAGTACAGTGTGTAGTACAGTGTGTAGTACAGTGTGTAGTACTCTAAGCAGTAAAATGTGTAGTACACTATGCAGTACAGTGTGTAGTACTCTATGCAGTACAGTGTGTAGTACAGTGTGTAGTACAGTGTGTAGTACAGTGTGTAGTACAGTGTGTAGTACAGTGTGTAGTACAGTATGTAGTACAGTGTGTAGTACAGTGTGTAGTACTCTATGCAGTACAGTGTGTAGTACAGTGTGTAGTACAGTGTGTAGTACTCTATGCAGTACAGTATGTAGTACAGTGTGTAGTACAGTGTGTAGTACAGTGTGTAGTACAGTGTGTAGTACAGTATGTAGTACAGTGTGTAGTACAGTGTGTAGTACTCTATGCAGTACAGTGTGTAGTACAGTGTGTAGTACAGTGTGTAGTACTCTATGCAGTACAGTATGTAGTACAGTGTGTAGTACTCTATGCAGTACAGTATGTAGTACAGTGTGTAGTACAGTGTGTAGTACTCTATGCAGTACAGTGTGTAGTACTCTATGCAGTACAGTGTGTAGTACTCTATGCAGTACAGTGTGTAGTACAGTGTGTAGTACAGTGTGTAGTACAGTGTGTAGTACAGTGTGTAGTACAGTGTGTAGTACTCTAAGCAGTAAAATGTGTAGTACTCTATGCAGTACAGTGTGTAGTACTCTATGCAGTACAGTGTGTAGTACTCTATGCAGTACAGTGTGTAGTACAGTGTGTAGTACAGTGTGTAGTACAGTGTGTAGTACTCTAAGCAGTAAAATGTGTAGTACTCTATGCAGTACAGTGTGTAGTACTCTATGCAGTACAGTGTGTAGTACAGTGTGTAGTACAGTGTGTAGTACAGTGTGTAGTACAGTGTGTAGTACAGTGTGTAGTACTCTATGCAGTACAGTGTGTAGTACAGTGTGTAGTACAGTGTGTAGTACAGTGTGTAGTACTCTATGCAGTACTAGTACTCACCCAGCAGCAGCAGGTAAACTCCGATGATGGTCTCTCCCTGGTCTGATAGAGGAGGGTCTCTGCCCCCCCCCAGGATGAAGCTGCTGTTCCTCCAGGGAGGGCTGTTCCATTGCCCCCCCCCTGCTGCAGAGCTGCCGGATGACATGTGGACCGGCAGACTGATGGTCTGAGGAGGACTGAGGAGGTCTTAGGAGGACTGAGGAGGTCTGAGGAGGACTGAGGAGGACTGAGGACTGAGGAGGACTGAGGAGGACTGAGGAGGTCTGAGGAGGACTGAGGAGGTCTGAGGAGGACTGAGGTCTGAGGAGGACTGAGGAGGTCTGAGGAGGACTGAGGAGGACTGAGGAGGTCTGAGGAGGACTGAGGAGGACTGACTGAGGAGGTCTGAGGAGGACTGACTGAGGACAGGACTGTCTGGTAATCCGGGTAAATATAGACCTGATCCTGGACTGGCTTCAGACCAGGATCAGGTCACACTGTAAAGCTGCTGTGTGATTGGCTGATGACGTCATGACATCACAGTAGGAGTGTTTACATTGGCTGCAGCTTCATGTGACCTTCGACCTCACAGGAGGTCAGTCCGACCCAGTATGACCCCGTCCGACCCAGTCCGACCCAGTGGCCCAGACCCATGAGGCGCCCTCCTGAACCTGTGAACCAATCAACCTGTCAATCACCACGTAGCCACGCCCTAATGCATACCCTGCTTTATCGTCACATATAAAATCAGGGAGGCCAAAATGTCCCAAATGAACATCATACTGCATTGAAGAAGGCTTTAAACTAGCGATTGAGACCATAAACACATTTTGAAAACGTTTACTGAGGTTAGAAATCAAGTGAGAAGTTGGTGAATTCTCCATTGACTTGTATAGAGACGGAAGTCCTTTTGACACCAAAACGGTCGCCCCCTGGTGGCCTTTTGATAGAATGCAGTTTAAGTTACTTCCTGGTTGGCCTCATTTCAGAGGACCAGAACTCCCCACCTGGAGAAGAAGAAAGTGTTGTAGCAGCTAGTTTATTTCATAGACACATACACGTATATATGTCTATGGTTTATTTCATATATATATGTATATATATATATATATGTATATATATATATATATATATGTATATAAACATACTGGTGTACTGGTACAGACTTTATCATCCCCGTCATGTTCCTGTTTGTCTCATTTAATCATGTAATTTTGTTTTATGATATTTAAAAATGTTTTCCATAATGTACATTTCTCTCAAACATTTTGTGATGTTGTTTTGCACTTCCAGGCCACCGTACATCAGCTAGCGGCTGCAATCACCTGCCCAGGTGTGTCTTCTCTCCTCAAACTTTATTGACAATCACACACAAAGACAATAAATTATATTTTTATAATATATCTAACTGGCTCACTTTTTTACATGGGATAATCACCACGGTAACCAGGTAAATCACCATGGTAACCAAGTGAATCACCATGGTAACCAGGTGACTCTTCCTACAGGAGCCTTCTCTGTACATACATACATGTATATCACATATATATATATATATATGTGGTATATATATATATACATATGTACCACACACACATGTTAGTAGTTTCCGGATGAACCTGTGAAGGATGACCATATAAGGAGCTGCAGCGCCATAAAAGGAAGCTTGCTTCTTTATAAGGAGAAAAGTAGTCCGGTCGCTGGTATCAGTGCGCGCAGGCTGTGTTATCAGGGTCTAATTAGTGTAATAATTAATGTGGAACTAGTTCACGGATCTTTTGTGATGAGACGTTTCCATATTTTTAGGATTACTGCGGAAATAATACGTCCAGTATGTGGAACTATGTCTCAGAGCGGAGGGATATGTGGAGGTGCTGCTGGTCATTTCCTTATGTGGAGCGGAGGGATCTGGGGGGGGCTTTGCTGCTAACTGTAGAAAAACAACTTTATAACTTTATTCTTTATTTTATTTTTATTCTGCTTCAGTCTGCGGACAAAATATCCGCCGCTGCTTCTTCGGCTGTTGTTCGGCTGCTCGGCGCCGCTCGGTGATTTCCGGAGAGACGAACTTGTTGCTAAAGTAGCCGCTAACTGGTTAGCTCGCTAGCTCCGTTAGCCGCTCAGCTAGCTGCTCAGCCCGGGCTGGGAGCTCGGAGCCCGGGGAAGGGCTGCAGCTCTGCCCGCCTCTAGCTCCGCTGAGGATGGGAACCAGAACCGGACCCAACTCCGAGCCGGACGGAGGCTCCGACCCGGAGTCCGATTCCGGGTCGGACGAGGACGCTTCGGGATCCTGCGGGGACAGAAGAGGCGTGAAGCGGGAGAGGAGCGAGAGGGAAGTGGTCAGCACCGGGCTGCAGGGAGCCAGACCCGGGAAGAAGACCCGGGGCAGAGTGAAGATCAAGATGGAGTTCATCGATAATAAGCTGCGGAGGTACACAACGTTCAGCAAGAGGAAGACCGGCATCATGAAGAAGGTGAGGTCAGAGGTCACACTGCCCACCTGGCTCAGGTAACAGCCTGTCATGTGACCTGAGACCAGCTGGGTTGATTTGATTAGTATGTTGTTATAATGGGATGTAGCCGTTTGTAGTAACCATGACAACCCCCCCCCCCCCAGGCCTACGAGCTGTCCACCCTCACAGGTACGCAGGTGCTGCTGCTGGTGGCCAGTGAGACGGGACACGTCTACACCTTCGCTACCAGGAAGCTGCAGCCGATGATCACATCAGAAACCGGAAAGGCTCTGATCCAAACCTGCCTCAACTCCCCCGACTCGCCCCCCCGCTCTGACTCCTGCTCCGACCAGAGGATGAGCGCCACCGGCTTCGAGGAGACAGACCTCACCTACCAGGTGTCTGAGGCGGAGGGGGGGGGCGAGGGCGGCAAGGTAACACACCTGTAGTACACACCTGTAGTACACACCTGTAGTACACACCTGTCGTACACACCTGAGAGTACACACCTGTAGTATACACCTGTAGTACACACCTGTAGTACACACCTGTAGTACACACCTGAGAGTACACACCTGTAGTACACACCTGTAGTACACACCTGTAGTACACACCTGAGAGTACACACCTGTAGTACACACCTGAGAGTACACACCTGTAGTACACACCTGTAGTACACACCTGTAGTACACACCTGAGAGTACACACCTGAGAGTACACACCTGTAGTACACATCTGTAGTACACACCTGAGAGTACACACCTGTAGTACACACCTGAGAGTACACACCTGTAGTACACACCTGTAGTACACACCTGAGAATACACACCTGTAGTACACACCTGTAGTACACACCTGTAGTACACACCTGTAGTACACACCTGAGAGTACACACCTGAGAGTACACACCTGTAGTACACACCTGAGAGTACACACCTGTAGTACACACCTGTAGTACACACCTGAGAGTACACACCTGTAGTACACACCTGTAGTACACACCTGAGAGTACACACCTGAGAGTACACACCTGTAGTACACACCTGAGAGTACACACCTGTAGTACACACCTGTAGTACACACCTGAGAGTACACACCTGAGAGTACACACCTGTAGTACACACCTGAGAGTACCAAATAGTCCTGTAGTACACACCTGAGAGTACACACCTGAGAGTACACACCTGAGAGTACACACCTGTAGTACACACCTGAGAGTACACACCTGAGAGTACACACCTGTAGTACACACCTGAGAGTACCAAATAGTCCTGTAGTACTGATACTGGGTATTGATCAGTATTAATATTGATTGGGGGGGTTAGGGTTAAATTAGCCTCTCTGCCACCTGTAGCAGAGGAGGCATCTGATTGGCTGCTGAGTGTCAGGTGTGTTTACTTGTCTCTGCAGGATTTGATCAAACCAGCTTTCACCAGCAGCACGCAGGCCTCCTCCTCCTCCTCTTCCTCCTCCCTGCAGGTGAGCTCCTCCTCCTGGCAGCCGTCCTCCGTGTCGTCCAATGGGACGCTGTTGAAGACGTCAGCTGGTGTCGTACTTCCTGGAGGCTTCACCTTAATGTCAGGTACACCTGTCACATGACCTGTGACTGCATCAAATGACCAGTCGCTGCATCACATGACCAGTGACTGCATCACATGACCTGTCGCTGCATCACATGACCAGTCGCTGCATCACATGACCTGTGACTGCATCACATGACCTGTCACTGCATCACATGACCTGTGACTGCATCAAATGACCAGTCACTGCATCACATGACCTGTGACTGCATCAAATGACCTGTGACTGCATCACATGACCTGTAACTGCATCACATGACCTGTCCCTGCATCACATGACCTATGACTGCATCAAATGACCAGTCGCTGCATCACATGACCAGTGACTGCATCACATGACCTGTCGCTGCATCACATGACCTGTCCCTGCATCACATGACCTGTCGCTGCATCACATGACCTGTGACTGCATCACATGACCTGTCGCTGCATCACATGACCTGTGACTGCATCAAATGACCAGTCACTGCATCACATGACCTGTGACTGCATCAAATGACCTGTCCCTGCATCACACGACCTGTCGCTGCATCACACGACCTGTCGCTGCATCACACGACCTGTCGCTGCATCACATGACCAGTCGCTGCATCACATGACCTGTGACTGCATCACATGACCTGTCGCTGCATCACATGACCTGTCCCTGCATCACATGACCTGTCGCTGCATCACATGACCTGTCGCTGCATCACATGACCTGTCGCTGCATCACATGACCTGTCCCTGCATCACATGACCTGTCCCTGCATCACATGACCTGTCGCTGCATCACATGACCTGTCGCTGCATCACATGACCTGTCCCTGCATCACATGACCTGTCGCTGCATCACATGACCTGTGCCTGCATCACATGACCTGTCGCTGCATCACATGACCTGTCCCTGCATCACATGACCTGTCGCTGCATCACATGACCTGTGACTGCATCACATGACCTGTCCCTGCATCACATGACCTGTCGCTGCATCACATGACCTGTCCCTGCATCACATGACCTGTCACTGCATCACATGACCTGTGACTGCATCACATGACCTGTCCCTGCATCACATGACCTGTCGCTGCATCACATGACCTGTCGCTGCATCACATGACCTGTCCCTGCATCACATGACCAGTCGCTTCATCACATGACCTGTCGCTGCATCACATGACCTGTCGCTGCATCACATGACCTGTCGCTGCATCACATGACCTGTCGCTGCATCACATGACCAGTCGCTTCATCACATGACCTGTCGCTGCATCACATGACCTGTCGCTGCATCACATGACCTGTCACTGCATCACATGACCTGTCGCTGCATCACATGACCTGTGGCTGCATCACATGACCTGTGGCTGCATCACATGACCTGTCGCTGCATCACATGACCTGTGGCTGCATCACATGACCTGTGGCTGCATCACATGACCTGTGGCTGCATCACATGACCTGTGGCTGCATCACATGACCTGTCGCTGCATCACATGACCTGTCACTGCATCACATGACCTGTCGCTGCATCACATGACCACTCACACATGCTCACCTGTCCACAGGTGCGTCTCTGCCTCCCGGCACTCACACCATCCCCCTCAGCCAGCTGCAGGGCCCCGTGGCCCCGGGCCCCCCCACCACCCTGCACGCCCCCCCCTCACAGCCAACCACACTGCTCCGTCTCCCGGCAACCGTGTCACTGTCAGGTCAGTGTATATGTGTGTGTGTGTTAGTGTGTGTGTGTGTGTGTGTGTGTGTGTGTGTGTTAGTGTGTGTGTGTTAGTGTGTGTGTGTGTGTGTGTGTGTGTGTGTTAGTGTGTGTGTGTGTGTGTGTGTGTGTGTGTTAGTGTGTGTTACAGTGTTAGTGTGTGTTAGTGTGTGTTAGTGTGTTACAGTGTTAGTGTGTGTTAGTGTGTGTTACAGTGTTAGTGTGTGTTAGTGTGTGTGTGTGTGTTAGTGTGTGTGTGTGTTACAGTGTTAGTGTGTGTGTGTGTTACAGTGTTAGTGTGTGTGAGTGTGTTACAGTGTTAGGGTGTGTTAGTGTGTGTTAGTGTGTGTGTGTGTTACAGTGTTATTGTGTGTGTTACAGTGTTAGTGTGTGTGTGTGTGTGTTACAGTGTTATTGTGTGTGTTACAGTGTTAGTGTGTGTGTGTTACAGTGTTAGTGTGTGTGTGTGTTACAGTGTTAGTGTGTGTGTGTGTGTTACAGTGTTAGTGTGTGTGAGTGTGTTACAGTGTTAGTGTGTGTTAGTGTGTGTTACAGTGTTAGTGTGTGTTAGTGTGTGTGTGTGTGTGTTAGTGTGTGTGTGTGTGTGTTACAGTGTTAGTGTGTGTGTGTGTGTTACAGTGTTAGTGTGTGTGAGTGTTACAGTGTTAGTGTGTGTTACAGTGTTAGTGTGTGTTAGTGTGTGTGTGTGTGTTACAGTGTTATTGTGTGTGTTACAGTGTTAGTGTGTGTGTGTGTGTGTTACAGTGTTATTGTGTGTGTTACAGTGTTAGTGTGTGTTAGTGTGTGTGTGTTACAGTGTTATTGTGTGTGTTACAGTGTTAGTGTGTGTTAGTGTGTGTGTGTGTTACAGTGTTATTGTGTGTGTTACAGTGTTAGTGTGTGTGTGTGTTACAGTGTTATTGTGTGTGTTACAGTGTTAGTGTGTGTGTGTGTTACAGTGTTAGTGTGTGTGTTACAGTGTTAGTGTGTGTGTGTTACAGTGTTATTGTGTGTGTTACAGTGTTAGTGTGTGTGTGTGTGTTACAGTGTTAGTGTGTGTGTGTTACAGTGTTAGTGTGTGTGTGTGTGTTACAGTGTTAGTGTGTGTGTGTGTGTGTTACAGTGTTACTGTGTGTGTGTGTGTGTTACAGTGTTAGTTTGTGTGTATGTATGAGTGTTATTGTCTGTGTGTGTTAGTCTGTGTGTGTGTGTGTGTGTGTGTGTGTGTGTGTGTGATAAAGAGTAGTTATCAGTGATGAACAGATGTAACTAATCAATAATGGTGATTGGTTGTACCTGATCAGGGGGCGGAGTCTCTCAGCAGCTGCAGACCATCCAGGTTCAGGCCAGCAGTCAGACATCCACCAATCAGAGCAGCTCAGACATTCACAGCCCCGCCCCCACAGGTAGGAACATAGCCCTGCCCCCAAACAGGTCACCTGAGGGTTAGAGCCGCTGTGATTGGCCGATGTGAAGCTGATGATGATGATTACCTGTCTCTGCAGCCGCTCTTCCTGCTTCCTCCTCCTCAGTGGCTGGTCACATGATGTACCCCGGCGGTCACACCGTCATGTACGCCACGCCCACGTCGTCGCTAGGCGACGGAAGCCTTGTCCTCAACACCTTCTCATCCACGGGCCACGCCCACTCACATGACCCAGGTACGACCCACGAGTCACTACATTACCCCCCTAGTAACTACATTACCCCCCTAGTAACTACATTACCCCCTAGTAACTACATTACCCCCCTAGTAACTACATTACCCCTAGTAACTACATTACCCCCTAGTAACTACATTACCCCCTAGTAACTACATTACCCCCTAGTCACTACATTACCCCCTAGTAACTACATTACCCCCCTAGTAACTACATTACCCCCCTAGTAACTACATTACCCCCCTAGTAACTACATTACCCCCTAGTAACTACATTACCCCCCTAGTCACTACATTACCCCCCTAGAAACTACATTACCCCCCTAGTAACTACATTACCCCCTAGTCACAACATTACCCCCTAGTAACTACATTACCCCCCTAGTCACTACATTACCCCCTAGTAACTACATTACCCCCCCTAGTAACTACATTACCCCCCTAGTCACTACATTACCCCCCTAGTAACTACATTACCCCCTAGTAACTACATTACCCCCCTAGTAACTACATTACCCCCTAGTCGCAACATTACCCCCTAGTGACTACATTACCCCCCTAGTAACTACATTACCCCCTAGTAACTACATTACCCCCCTAGTAACTACATTACCCCCCTAGTCACTACATTACCCCCCTAGTAACTACATTACCCCCTAGTAACTACATTACCCCCCTAGTCACTACATTACCCCCTAGTAACTACATTACCCCCTAGTAACTACATTACCCCCCTAGTAACTACATTACCCCCTAGTCACTACATTACCCCCCTAGTAACTACATTACCCCCCTAGTAACTACATTACCCCCTAGTCACTACATTACCCCCCTAGTAACTACATTACCCCCTAGTCACTACATTACCCCCCTAGTAACTACATTACCCCCTAGTAACTACATTACCCCCCTAGTAACTACATTACCCCCTAGTCACTACATTACCCCCTAGTCACTACATTACCCCCTAGTCACTACATTACCCCCTAGTCATTACATTACCCCCCCTAGTAACTACATTCCCCCCTAGTAACTACAGTACCCCCCTAGTCACTACATTACCCCCTAGTAACTACATTACCCCCATAGTCACTACATTACCCCCTAGTCACTACATTACCCCCCTAGTAACTACATTACCCCCCTAGTCACTACATTACCCCCCAGTAACTACATTACCCCTAGTAACTACATTACCCCCTAGTCACTACATTACCCCCCTAGTAACTACATTACCCCCCTAGTCACTACATTATCCCCCTAGTAACTACATTACCCCCCTAGTAACTACATTACCCCCTAGTCACTACATTACCCCCTAGTAACTAAATTACCCCTAGTCACTACATTACCCCCCTAGTAACTACATTACCCCCCTAGTAACTACATTACCCCCTAGTCACTACATTACCCCCTAGTAACTAAATTACCCCTAGTCACTACATTACCCCCTAGTAACTACATTACCCCCCTAGTAACTAAATTACCCCTAGTCACTACATTACCCCCTAGTAACAACATTACCCCCCTAGAAACTACATTACCCCCCCAGTCACTACATTACCCCCTAGTAACTACATTACCCCCCTAGTCACTACATTACCCCCTAGTAACTACATTACCCCCTAGTAACTACAATACCCCCCTAGTAACAACATTACCCCCTAGTAACTACATTACCCCCTAGTAACAACATTACCCCCCTAGTAACTACATTACCCCCCTAGTAACTACATTACCCCCTAGTAACTACATTACCCCATAGTCACTACATTACCCCCCTAGTCACTACATTACCCCCCTAGTCACTACATTACCCCCCCTAGTAACTACATTACCCCCCCTAGTCACTACATTACCCCCCTAGTAACAACATTACCCCCCTAGTAACTACATTACCCCCTAGTAACTACATTACCCCCTAGTAACTACATTACCCCCATAGTCACTACATTACCCCCCCTAGTCACTACATTACCCCCCCTAGTAACTACATTACCCCCCTAGTCACTACATTACCCCCCCTAGTAACAACATTACCCCCCTAGTAACTACATTACCCCCTAGTAACTACATTACCCCCTAGTAACTACATTACCCCCCTAGTAACTACATTACCCCCTAGTCACTACATTACCCCCCCTAGTAACAACATTACCCCCCTAGTAACTACATTACCCCCTAGTAACAACATTACCCCCCTAGTAACTACATTACCCCCATAGTCACTACATTACCCCCCTAGTCACTACATTACCCCCCCTAGTCACTACATTACCCCCCCTAGTAACTACATTACCCCCCTAGTCACTACATTACCCCCCCTAGTAACAACATTACCCCCCTAGTAACTACATTACCCCCTAGTAACTACATTACCCCCTAGTAACTACATTACCCCCATAGTCACTACATTACCCCCCCTAGTCACTACATTACCCCCCTAGTCACTACATTACCCCCCCTAGTAACAACATTACCCCCCTAGTCACTACATTACCCCCCCTAGTAACAACATTACCCCCCTAGTAACTACATTACCCCCTAGTAACTACATTACCCCCTAGTAACTACATTACCCCCATAGTCACTACATTACCCCCCTAGTCACTACATTACCCCCCCCTAGTAACAACATTACCCCCCTAGTAACTACATTACCCCCTAGTAACTACATTACCCCCCTAGTAACTACATTACCCCCTAGTAACTACATTACCCCCATAGTCACTACATTACCCCCTAGTCACTACATTACCCCCCCCTAGTAACAACATTACCCCCCTAGTAACTACATTACCCCCCTAGTAACAACATTACCCCCTAGAAACTACATTACCCCCTAGTCACTACATTACCCCCCCTAGTAACAACATTACCCCCCTAGTAACTACATTACCCCCTAGTAACAACATTACCCCCCTAGTAACTACATTACCCCCATAGTCACTACATTACCCCCCTAGTCACTACATTACCCCCCTAGTCACTACATTACCCCCCCTAGTAACTACATTACCCCCCTAGTCACTACATTACCCCCCTAGTAACAACATTACCCCCCTAGTAACTACATTACCCCCCTAGTAACTACATTACCCCCTAGTAACTACATTACCCCCATAGTCACTACATTACCCCCCCTAGTCACTACATTACCCCCCTAGTCACTACATTACCCCCCCTAGTAACAACATTACCCCCCTAGTCACTACATTACCCCCCTAGTAACAACATTACCCCCCTAGTAACTACATTACCCCCTAGTAACTACATTACCCCCTAGTAACTACATTACCCCCATAGTCACTACATTACCCCCCTAGTAACTACATTACCCCCCTAGTAACTACATTACCCCCTAGTAACTACATTACCCCCATAGTCACTACATTACCCCCTAGTCACTACATTACCCCCCCCTAGTAACAACATTACCCCCTAGTAACTACATTACCCCCTAGTAACTACATTACCCCCTAGTAACTACATTACCCCCATAGTCACTACATTACCCCCTAGTCACTACATTACCCCCCCTAGTAACAACATTACCCCCCTAGTAACTACATTACCCCCCTAGTAACAACATTACCCCCTAGTAACTACATTACCCCCTAGTAACTACATTACCCCCTAGTAACTACATTACCCCCTAGTAACTACATTACCCCCTAGTCACTACATTACCCCTAGTCACTACATTACCCCCCTAGTAACAACATTACCCCCCTAGTAACTACATTACCCCCTAGTAACTACATTACCCCCCTAGTAACTACATTACCCCCTAGTAACTACATTACCCCCCTAGTAACTACATTACCCCCCTAGTAACTACATTACCCCCTAGTCACTACATTACCCCCCCTAGTAACAACATTACCCCCCTAGTAACTACATTACCCCCTAGTAACTACATTACCCCCTAGTAACTACATTACCCCCCTAGTCACTACATTACCCCCCCTAGTCAACTACATTACCCCCCCTAGTAACTACATTACCCCCCTAGTCACTACATTACCCCCCCTAGTAACAACATTAACCCCCCTAGTAACTACATTACCCCCCTAGTAACTACATTACCCCCTAGTAACTACATTACCCCCCCTAGTCACTACATTACCCCCCTAGTCACTACATTACCCCCCTAGTAACTACATTACCCCCCCTAGTAACTACATTACCCCCCTAGTAACAACATTACCCCCCTAGTAACTACATTACCCCCCCTAGTAACTACATTACCCCCTAGTAACTACATTACCCCCCTAGTAACTACATTACCCCCCTAGTCACTACATTACCCCCCCTAGTAACAACATTACCCCCCCTAGTAACTACATTACCCCCTAGTAACTACATTACCCCCCTAGTAACTACATTACCCCCATAGTCACTACATTACCCCCCTAGTCACTACATTACCCCCCTAGTCACTACATTACCCCCCCTAGTAACTACATTACCCCCCTAGTCACTACATTACCCCCCCTAGTAACAACATTACCCCCCTAGTAACTACATTACCCCCTAGTAACTACATTACCCCCTAGTAACTACATTACCCCCATAGTCACTACATTACCCCCCTAGTCACTACATTACCCCCCTAGTCACTACATTACCCCCCCTAGTAACAACATTACCCCCCTAGTCACTACATTACCCCCCCTAGTAACAACATTACCCCCCCTAGTAACTACATTACCCCCTAGTAACTACATTACCCCCTAGTAACTACATTACCCCCATAGTCACTACATTACCCCCCTAGTCACTACATTACCCCCCCCTAGTAACAACATTACCCCCCTAGTAACTACATTACCCCCTAGTAACTACATTACCCCTAGTAACTACATTACCCCCTAGTAACTACATTACCCCCATAGTCACTACATTACCCCCTAGTCACTACATTACCCCCCCCTAGTAACAACATTACCCCCCTAGTAACTACATTACAACATTACCCCCTAGTAACTACATTACCCCCCTAGTCACTACATTACCCCCCCTAGTAACAACATTACCCCCCTAGTAACTACATTACCCCCTAGTAACAACATTACCCCCCTAGTAACTACATTACCCCCATAGTCACTACATTACCCCCCTAGTCACTACATTACCCCCCCTAGTCACTACATTACCCCCCTAGTAACTACATTACCCCCCTAGTCACTACATTACCCCCCCTAGTAACAACATTACCCCCCTAGTAACTACATTACCCCCTAGTAACTACATTACCCCCTAGTAACTACATTACCCCCATAGTCACTACATTACCCCCCTAGTCACTACATTACCCCCCCTAGTAACAACATTACCCCCCTAGTCACTACATTACCCCCCCTAGTAACAACATTACCCCCCTAGTAACTACATTACCCCCTAGTAACTACATTACCCCCTAGTAACTACATTACCCCCATAGTCACTACATTACCCCCCTAGTAACTACATTACCCCCTAGTAACTACATTACCCCCTAGTAACTACATTACCCCCATAGTCACTACATTACCCCCTAGTCACTACATTACCCCCCCCTAGTAACAACATTACCCCCCTAGTAACTACATTACCCCCTAGTAACTACATTACCCCCTAGTAACTACATTACCCCCATAGTCACTACATTACCCCCTTAGTCACTACATTACCCCCCCCTAGTAACAACATTACCCCCCTAGTAACTACATTACCCCCCTAGTAACAACATTACCCCCTAGTAACTACATTACCCCCTAGTAACTACATTACCCCCTAGTAACTACATTACCCCCTAGTCACTACATTACCCCCCTAGTCACTACATTACCCCCCTAGTCACTACATTACCCCCCCCTAGTAACAACATTACCCCCCTAGTCACTACATTACCCCCTAGTAACTACATTACCCCCTAGTAACTACATTACCCCCCCTAGTAACTACATTACCCCCTAGTAACTACATGTTTTTTGTCTTTCAGCTTCAGTCTCGCAGGTCTTCCTCACATCACTTCCTCCAGTTGCTGCTCAGATCCCAGTTTCTGCCGTCCAGCTGCACCCGGTAACATAGTACTACTCATAGTACTACTACTCATAGTACTACTACTCATAGTACTACTGCTCATAGTACTACTACTCATAGTACTACTACTCATAGTACTACTACTCATAGTACTACTACTACTGCTCATAGTACTACTGCTCATAGTACTACTACTCATAGTACTACTACTCATAGTACTACTACTACTGTTCATAGTACTACTGCTCATAGTACTACTACTCATAGTACTACTACTACTGTTCATAGTACTACTACTGCTCATAGTACTACTACTACTGCTCATAGTACTACTGTTCATAGTACTACTACTACTGTTCATAGTACTACTACTACTGCTCATAGTACTACTACTACTGCTCATAGTACTACTACTACTGCTCATAGTACTACTACTACTGTTCATAGTACTACTACTACTGCTCATAGTACTACTACTGTTCATAGTACTACTACTACTGTTCATAGTACTACTACTACTGCTCATAGTACTACTACTACTGTTCATAGGACTACTGTTCATAGTACTACTACTACTGCTCATAGTACTACTACTACTGCTCATAGTACTACTGTTCATAGTACTACTACTACTACTGTTCATAGTACTACTACTACTGTTCATAGTACTACTACTACTGTTCATAGTACTACTACTACTGTTCATAGTACTACTACTACTGTTCATAGTACTACTACTACTGTTCATAGTACTACTGTTCATAGTACTACTACTACTGCTCATAGTACTACTACTACTGCTCATAGTACTACTGTTCATAGTACTACTACTACTGTTCATAGTACTACTACTACTGCTCATAGTACTACTGTTCATAGTACTACTACTACTGCTCATAGTACTACTGTTCATAGTACTACTACTACTGTTCATAGTACTACTGTTCATAGTACTACTACTACTGCTCATAGTACTACTACTACTGCTCATAGTACTACTGTTCATAGTACTACTACTACTGTTCATAGTACTACTACTACTGCTCATAGTACTACTGTTCATAGTACTACTACTACTGCTCATAGTACTACTGTTTATAGTACTACTACTACTGCTCATAGTACTACTACTACTGCTCATAGTACTACTACTACTGCTCATAGTACTACTACTACTGCTCATAGTACTACTACTACTGTTCATAGGACTACTGCTCATAGTACTACTACTACTGCTCATAGTACTACTACTACTGCTCATAGTACTACTACTACTGTTCATAGTACTACTACTACTGTTCATAGTACTACTGTTCATAGTACTACTACTACTGTTCATAGTACTACTGCTCATAGTACTACTACTATTGTTCATAGTACTACTACTACTGCTCATAGTACTACTACTACTGTTCATAGTACTACTACTACTGCTCATAGTACTACTACTACTGCTCATAGTACTACTACTACTGTTCATAGTACTACTACTACTGCTCATAGTACTACTACTACTGCTCATAGTACTACTACTACTGCTCATAGTACTACTACTACTGTTCATAGTACTACTACTACTGCTCATAGTACTACTACTACTGTTCATAGTACTACTACTACTGCTCATAGTACTACTACTACTGTTCATAGTACTACTACTACTGCTCATAGTACTACTACTACTGCTCATAGTACTACTACTACTGTTCATAGTACTACTACTACTGCTCATAGTACTACTACTGTTCATAGTACTACTACTACTGCTCATAGTACTACTACTACTGCTCATAGTACTACTACTACTGCTCATAGTACTACTACTACTGCTCATAGTACTACTGCTACTGTTCATAGTACTACTACTACTGTTCATAGTACTACTACTACTGTTCATAGGACTACTACTACTGTTCATAGTACTACTACTAGCTGCTGCTAGTCTAAGCCAGTATCTGTATGTGTTGTGTTTCAGATGGTCATCAGTCAGCAGAGCAGCAGCAGTAATCTGGCAGAGCTGCAGGTCGTCAGTCTGGACGTCCACCAAGCAAAAGATGACTGAAGGTCACATGATGCCACGATGTTCACGATGTTCACGATGTTCACGATGTTCACGATGTTCACGATGTTCACGATTCGCTGGTTACCAAAAACAAAGTGCCAAAACCGTGAAGTGGCTCATTAAAGGATGGTGTGAACTTCACGCCTCCCTGACTCAGACCGATCAATTAACCAGGAAACAGCAAAGGGATTTTACTTGGTGCAGTAATGATATATAAGGTCTGTGGTGTGTTTAGGGACACTCGCTCATTTGAGACTTGCTGGTCATAAAGAGACAAACCTGCACTCAGAGAAGAAGAACTGATGATGATAATGAAGGAGGAATATGACCTTAACCAGACCCAGCGAAGCTGTCATTTACAGACTGACCCTGAACTAAGCAAAGCTGTCATTTACAGACTGACCCTGAACTGAGCGAAGCTGTCATTTACAGACTGACCCTGAACTAAGCGAAGCTGTCATTTACAGACTGACCCTGAACTGAGCGAAGCTGTCGTTTACAGACTGACCCTGAACTGAGCGAAGCTGTCTTTTACAGACTGGCCCTGAACTGAGCGAAGCTGTCTTTTACAGACTGACCCTGAACTGAGCGAAGCTGTCATTTACAGACTGACCCTGAACTGAGCGAAGCTGTCATTTACAGACTGACCCTGAACTAAGCGAAGCTGTCATTTACAGACTGACCCTGAACTGAGCGAAGCTGTCGTTTACAGACTGACCCTGAACTAAGCGAAGCTGTTATTTACAGACTGACCCTGAACTGAGCGAAGCTGTCATTTACAGACTGACCCTGAACTAAGCGAAGCTGTCATTTACAGACTGACCCTGAACTGAGCGAAGCTGTTATTTACAGACTGGCCCTGAACTGAGTGAAGCTGTTATTTACAGACTGACCCTGAACTAAGCGAAGCTGTCATTTACAGACTGACCCTGAACTGAGCGAAGCTGTTATTTACAGACTGGCCCTGAACTGAGCGAAGCTGTCGTTTACAGACTGACCCTGAACTGAGCGAAGCTGTTATTTACAGACTGACCCTGAACTGAGCGAAGCTGTTATTTACAGACTGGCCCTGAACTGAGCGAAGCTGTAATTTACAGACTGACCCTGAACTGAGCGAAGCTGTAATTTACAGACTGACCCTGAACTAAGCGAAGCTGTTATTTACAGACTGACCCTGAACTAAGCGAAGCTGTTATTTACAGACTGACCCTGAACTGAGTGAAGCTGTTATTTACAGACTGACCCTGAACTAAGCGAAGCTGTTATTTACAGACTGACCCTGAACTGAGTGAAGCTGTTATTTACAGACTGACCCTGAACTAAGCGAAGCTGTCATTTACAGACTGACCCTGAACTAAGCGAAGCTGTTATTTACAGACTGACCCTGAACTGAGCGAAGCTGTAATTTACAGACTGACCCTGAACTGAGCGAAGCTGTAATTTACAGACTGACCCTGAACTGAGCGAAGCTGTAATTTACAGACTGACCCTGAACTGAGCGAAGCTGTCATTTACAGACTGACCCTGAACTGTTGTTGGACTCTCTGACTGACAGCTGCAGGTTGAACTTTGACCCCCAGCATCATGTTTCATGTACATATATTTCTATAATCAGTTATTGTTTGTTAGTCTGAAATCAATAAAATCACTTTTGGAGATAAAAAGTTACTTTGGTTTTATTATCAATAAGTTTCATTATAACATTATTATATTTATTATTATATATTATAATACTATAATTATATATTATAACTATTATTATATATTATATATTATAACTATTATTATATATTATATATTATAACTATTATTATATATTATATATTATATATTATAACTATTATTATATATTATATATTATAACTATTATTATATATTATAACTATTATTATATATTATAACTATTATTATATATTATAACTATTATTACGTATTATATATTATTATATATTATATATTATAAACATTATAACATTATAACATTATAACATTATAACATTATAACATTATAAAC
The DNA here is from genome assembly GCF_963691925.1 of Scomber scombrus. Taxonomy (NCBI): domain Eukaryota; kingdom Metazoa; phylum Chordata; class Actinopteri; order Scombriformes; family Scombridae; genus Scomber; species Scomber scombrus. The sequence goes on from NC_084971.1 coordinate 37,120,633, forward strand.
ATTATAACATTATAACATTATAACATTATAACATTATAACATTATAAACATTATAACATTATAACATTATAACATTATAACATTATAAACATTATAAACATTATAACATTATAACATTATAACATTATAAACATTATAACATTATAAACATTATAAACATTATAACATTATAAACATTATAACATTATAACATTATAACATTATAACATTATAACATTATAAACATTATAAACATTATAACATTATAAACATTATAACATTATAAACATTATAACATTATAAACATTATAACATTATAAACATTATAACATTATAAACATTATAACATTATAACATTATAACATTATAAACATTATAAACATTATAACATTATAACATTATAACATTATAAACATTATAACATTATAACATTATAAACATTATAACATTATAAACATTATAACATTATAACATTATAACATTATAACATTATAAACATTATAACATTATAACATTATAAACATTATAACATTATAACATTATAACATTATAACATTATAAACATTATAACATTATAAACATTATAACATTATAACATTATAATATTATAACATTATAACATTATAACATTATAAACATTATAACATTATAAACATTATAACATTATAACATTATAACATTATAACATTATAACATTATAACATTATAACATTATAAACATTATAACATTATAACATTATAACATTATAACATTATAACATTATAACATTATAACATTATAACATTATAACATTATAAACATTATAACATTATAACATTATAACATTATAAACATTATAACATTATAACATTATAACATTATAACATTATAACATTATAACATTATAAACATTATAACATTATAAACATTATAACATTATAACATTATAACATTATAACATTATAACATTATAACATTATAACATTATAACATTATAACATTATAACATTATAAACATTATAACATTATAACATTATAACATTATAACATTATAACATTATAAACATTATAAACATTATAACATTATAACATTATAACATTATAACATTATAACATTATAACATTATAAACATTATAACATTATAACATTATAACATTATAACATTATAACATTATAACATTATAACATTATAACATTATAACATTATAAACATTATAACATTATAACATTATAAACATTATAACATTATAACATTATAACATTATAACATTATAACATTATAACATTATAACATTATAAACATTATAACATTATAACATTATAAACATTATAACATTATAACATTATAACATTATAACATTATAACATTATAACATTATAACATTATAAACATTATAACATTATAACATTATAAACATTATAACATTATAACATTATAACATTATAAACATTATAACATTATAACATTATAAACATTATAACATTATAACATTATAACATTATAAACATTATAACATTATAACATTATAAACATTATAACATTATAAACATTATAACATTATAAACATTATAACATTATAAACATTATAACATTATAACATTATAACATTATAACATTATAAACATTATAACATTATAACATTATAAACATTATAACATTATAACATTATAACATTATAACATTATAACATTATAAACATTATAACATTATAACATTATAACATTATAACATTATAACATTATAACATTATAACATTATAACATTATAAACATTATAACATTATAACATTATAAACATTATAACATTATAACATTATAACATTATAAACATTATAACATTATAACATTATAACATTATAACATTATAACATTATAACATTATAACATTATAACATTATAACATTATAAACATTATAAACATTATAACATTATAACATTATAACATTATAACATTATAACATTATAACATTATAACATTATAACATTATAACATTATAACATTATAACATTATAACATTATAACATTATAACATTATAACATTATAACATTATAACATTATAAACATTATAAACATTATAACATTATAACATTATAACATTATAAACATTATAACATTATAACATTATAACATTATAACATTATAACATTATAAACATTATAACATTATAACATTATAACATTATAACATTATAACATTATAACATTATAACATTATAACATTATAACATTATAACATTATAACATTATAACATTATAACATTATAAACATTATAACATTATAACATTATAACATTATAACATTATAACATTATAACATTATAACATTATAACATTATAACATTATAACATTATAAACATTATAACATTATAACATTATAACATTATAACATTAACATTATAACATTATAAACATTATAACATTATAACATTATAACATTATAAACATTATAACATTATAAACATTATAACATTATAACATTATAACATTATAACATTATAAACATTATAACATTATAACATTATAAACATTATAACATTATAACATTATAACATTATAACATTATAAACATTATAACATTATAACATTATAACATTATAACATTATAACATTATAACATTATAAACATTATAACATTATAACATTATAACATTATAAACATTATAACATTATAACATTATAACATTATAAACATTATAACATTATAACATTATAACATTATAAACATTATAACATTATAACATTATAACATTATAACATTATAACATTATAACATTATAACATTATAACATTATAACATTATAACATTATAACATTATAAACATTATAACATTATAACATTATAAACATTATAAACATTATAAACATTATAACATTATAACATTATAACATTATAACATTATAACATTATAACATTATAACATTATAAACATTATAACATTATAAACATTATAACATTATAACATTATAACATTATAAACATTATAACATTATAACATTATAACATTATAACATTATAACATTATAACATTATAACATTATAACATTATAACATTATAAACATTATAACATTATAACATTATAACATTATAAACATTATAACATTATAACATTATAACATTATAACATTATAACATTATAACATTATAACATTATAACATTATAACATTATAACATTATAACATTATAACATTATAACATTATAACATTATAACATTATAACATTATAACATTATAACATTATAACATTATAACATTATAACATTATAACATTATAACATTATAACATTATAACATTATAACATTATAACATTATAACATTATAACATTATAACATTATAAACATTATAACATTATAACATTATAACATTATAACATTATAACATTATAACATTATAAACATTATAACATTATAACATTATAACATTATAACATTATAACATTATAACATTATAACATTATAACATTATAACATTATAAACATTATAACATTATAAACATTATAACATTATAACATTATAACATTATAACATTATAACATTATAACATTATAACATTATAACATTATAACATTATAACATTATAACATTATAAACATTATAAACATTATAACATTATAACATTATAACATTATAACATTATAAACATTATAAACATTATAACATTATAAACATTATAAACATTATAACATTATAAACATTATAACATTATAACATTATAAACATTATAACATTATAAACATTATAACATTATAACATTATAAACATTATAACATTATAACATTATAACATTATAAACATTATAACATTATAAACATTATAACATTATAAACATTATAACATTATAAACATTATAACATTATAACATTATAAACATTATAACATTATAACATTATAACATTATAACATTATAACATTATAACATTATAAACATTATAACATTATAAACATTATAAACATTATAACATTATAACATTATAACATTATAAACATTATAACATTATAACATTATAAACATTATAACATTATAACATTATAACATTATAACATTATAACATTATAACATTATAACATTATAACATTATAACATTATAACATTATAACATTATAACATTATAACATTATAAACATTATAACATTATAAACATTATAACATTATAACATTATAACATTATAACATTATAACATTATAACATTATAAACATTATAACATTATAACATTATAACATTATAACATTATAACATTATAACATTATAAACATTATAACATTATAACATTATAACATTATAAACATTATAACATTATAACATTATAACATTATAAACATTATAACATTATAACATTATAACATTATAACATTATAAACATTATAACATTATAACATTATAACATTATAAACATTATAACATTATAACATTATAACATTATAACATTATAAACATTATAACATTATAACATTATAACATTATAAACATTATAACATTATAACATTATAACATTATAAACATTATAACATTATAACATTATAACATTATAACATTATAAACATTATAACATTATAAACATTATAACATTATAACATTATAACATTATAAACATTATAACATTATAACATTATAACATTATAAACATTATAACATTATAACATTATAACATTATAACATTATAAACATTATAACATTATAACATTATAACATTATAAACATTATAACATTATAACATTATAAACATTATAACATTATAACATTATAACATTATAACATTATAAACATTATAACATTATAACATTATAACATTATAACATTATAACATTATAAACATTATAAACATTATAACATTATAACATTATAAACATTATAACATTATAACATTATAACATTATAAACATTATAACATTATAAACATTATAACATTATAACATTATAAACATTATAACATTATAAACATTATAACATTATAACATTATAAACATTATAACATTATAACATTATAACATTATAACATTATAAACATTATAACATTATAACATTATAAACATTATAACATTATAACATTATAACATTATAACATTATAACATTATAACATTATAACATTATAACATTATAAACATTATAAACATTATAACATTATAACATTATAACATTATAACATTATAACATTATAACATTATAAACATTATAACATTATAACATTATAACATTATAACATTATAACATTATAAACATTATAAACATTATAACATTATAACATTATAACATTATAAACATTATAACATTATAACATTATAAACATTATAACATTATAACATTATAACATTATAACATTATAAACATTATAACATTATAACATTATAACATTATAACATTATAACATTATAACATTATAAACATTATAACATTATAACATTATAACATTATAACATTATAACATTATAACATTATACATTATAACATTATAACATTATAACATTATAACATTATAACATTAATTAACATTATAACATTAACATTATAACATTATAACATTATAACATTATAACATTATAAACATTATAACATTATAACTTATAACATTATAACATTATAACATTATAACATTAACATTATAACATTATAACATATTATAACATTATAACATTATAACATTATAACATTATAACATTATAACATTATAAACATTATAACATTATAACATTATAACATTATAACATTATAACATTATAACATTATAACATTATAACATTATAAACATTATAACATTATAACATTATAACATTATAACATTATAACATTATAACATTATAACATTATAACATTATAACATTATAAACATTATAACATTATAACATTATAACATTATAACATTATAACATTATAACATTATAACATTATAAACATTATAACATTATAACATTATAACATTATAACATTATAAACATTATAACATTATAACATTATAACATTATAACATTATAACATTATAACATTATAACATTATAAACATTATAACATTATAAACATTATAACATTATAACATTATAACATTATAACATTATAAACATTATAACATTATAACATTATAACATTATAACATTATAAACATTATAACATTATAACATTATAACATTATAAACATTATAACATTATAACATTATAAACATTATAACATTATAAACATTATAACATTATAACATTATAACATTATAACATTATAACATTATAACATTATAACATTATAACATTATAACATTATAACATTATAAACATTATAACATTATAACATTATAACATTATAACATTATAACATTATAACATTATAACATTATAACATTATAACATTATAACATTATAAACATTATAACATTATAACATTATAACATTATAACATTATAACATTATAACATTATAACATTATAAACATTATAACATTATAACATTATAAACATTATAACATTATAAACATTATAACATTATAACATTATAACATTATAACATTATAACATTATAACATTATAACATTATAACATTATAAACATTATAACATTATAACATTATAACATTATAACATTATAACATTATAACATTATAACATTATAACATTATAACATTATAACATTATAAACATTATAACATTATAACATTATAAACATTATAACATTATAACATTATAACATTATAAACATTATAACATTATAACATTATAACATTATAAACATTATAACATTATAACATTATAAACATTATAAACATTATAAAACATTATAACATTATAAACATTATAACATTATAACATTATAACATTATAAACATTATAAACATTATAACATTATAAACATTATAAACATTATAAACATTATAACATTATAACATTATAACATTATAACATTATAAACATTATAACATTATAAACATTATAACATTATAAACATTATAACATTATAACATTATAAACATTATAAACATTATAAACATTATAACATTATAAACATTATAAACATTATAACATTATAACATTATAACATTATAACATTATAACATTATAAACATTATAAACATTATAACATTATAACATTATAACATTATAACATTATAACATTATAACATTATAACATTATAACATTATAACATTATAAACATTATAACATTATAACATTATAACATTATAACATTATAACATTATAACATTATAACATTATAAACATTATAACATTATAACATTATAACATTATAACATTATAACATTATAACATTATAACATTATAACATTATAACATTATAACATTATAACATTATAACATTATAACATTATAACATTATAACATTATAACATTATAACATTATAAACATTATAACATTATAAACATTATAACATTATAACATTATAACATTATAACATTATAAACATTATAACATTATAAACATTATAACATTATAACATTATAACATTATAACATTATAACATTATAACATTATAACATTATAACATTATAACATTATAAACATTATAACATTATAACATTATAACATTATAACATTATAACATTATAACATTATAACATTATAAACATTATAACATTATAACATTATAACATTATAAACATTATAACATTATAACATTATAACATTATAACATTATAACATTATAACATTATAACATTATAAACATTATAACATTATAACATTATAACATTATAACATTATAAACATTATAACATTATAACATTATAACATTATAAACATTATAACATTATAAACATTATAACATTATAAACATTATAACATTATAACATTATAACATTATAAACATTATAACATTATAAACATTATAACATTATAACATTATAACATTATAACATTATAAACATTATAACATTATAAACATTATAACATTATAAACATTATAACATTATAACATTATAAACATTATAACATTATAACATTATAACATTATAACATTATAACATTATAACATTATAACATTATAACATTATAACATTATAACATTATAAACATTATAACATTATAAACATTATAACATTATAACATTATAACATTATAACATTATAACATTATAAACATTATAACATTATAACATTATAACATTATAACATTATAACATTATAAACATTATAACATTATAACATTATAACATTATAACATTATAACATTATAACATTATAAACATTATAACATTATAACATTATAAACATTATAACATTATAACATTATAAACATTATAACATTATAACATTATAAACATTATAACATTATAACATTATAAACATTATAACATTATAACATTATAAACATTATAACATTATAACATTATAAACATTATAACATTATAACATTATAAACATTATAACATTATAACATTATAACATTATAACATTATAACATTATAACATTATAACATTATAACATTATAACATTATAACATTATAACATTATAACATTATAACATTATAACATTAAACATTATAACATTATAACATTATAACATTATAAACATTATAACATTATAAACATTATAACATTATAAACATTATAAACATTATAACATTATAACATTATAACATTATAACATTATAACATTATAAACATTATAACATTATAACATTATAACATTATAACATTATAAACATTATAACATTATAACATTATAAACATTATAACATTATAACATTATAACATTATAACATTATAACATTATAACATTATAACATTATAACATTATAACATTATAACATTATAACATTATAACATTATAACATTATAACATTATAACATTATAACATTATAACATTATAACATTATAACATATAACATTATAACATTATAACATTATAACATTATAACATTATAAACATTATAA